>NC_090246.1:20530599-20655599 GCF_037325665.1 Littorina saxatilis
TCACTCTAACTGCCAGCCACTTTCGCTGCAAAATCTTTACTTCAAGAACGAAGACTTAGAAAAAGAAAAGAATCTGAAAAGAGAAGAGAAGCCTGGAGAGAGGGGAAAAGAAAGAACCACAAAGACAGGGGCGGGGATATAGCTCAGTTGGTAGCGCGCTGGATTTGTATTCAGTTGGCCGCTGTCAGCGTGAGTTCGATCCCAGGTTCGGCGGAAATTTATTTCACAGAGTCAACTTTGTGTGCAGACTCTCTTCGGTGTCCGAACCTCCCCCCGTGTACACTACATTGGGTGTGCACGTTAAAGATCCCACGATTGACAAAAGGGTCTTTCCTGGCAAAATTGCTTAGGCACAGTTAATAATTGTCTACCTATACCCGTGTGACTTGGAATAATAGGCCGTGAAAGGTAAATATGCGCCGAAATGGCTGCAATCTACTGGCCGTATAAAATTTCATCTCACACGGCATCACTGCAGAGCGCCTAGAACTGTACCCACGGAATATGCGCGATATAGGACTCATTGATTGATTGATTGATTGAAAGACAAAGAACGCAGAAACATTTTGGCTTATTAGTTTCTGTGTACATGTGTTTATTTTTGCGTAGTGACAACAAGTTTTTGGGTTTCCCAACAGAATACCTGACACAAGGGCATATTTAAGGATACCTTGCAATTCCTATGTTGTTTACTTGTTAGGGACGAAAGGACAAGAAACGCCTCCCAAGTACACAAAAAGAGGAGACTAAACTAAACTAAACGAAACGAAACGAAAAGAAAGGAAGCTAAAGCCAGAGGAATATATGTGTGACAATTATCACCGTTCGGTATGTCTTATCACCAAAGTACGACAACATTTTATGGTTTACTTCAACTGTGACCTCCTCATTCGGAATTTCTCTCCATTTCTTTTCAAGCAGAAGCATGCAATAACTGTCCATACCACACTCTTGGGGTGCTTGTTCATTTGAGTTCACTTAAGGCCAAAAAAAAAAATAGGTCTGTTTACGGTAACATAGGCCAAAAAAATAGGGTCGGTAGGTCGGGATTTTTTTTTTTTTCCAAAAAACCATATTTTTACGTTATTTTGCCAAAAAACCAAGATTTTTTTTTTCCCAAATGCCAAAAAAAAGTCGAGGGTCGCGCGAAAAAACTAGGGTCGGTCGGGTTACCGTAAACAGACCTATTTTTTTTTTTTTGCCTAATCAATACGGTCGTTTGTCTTTCTGTCTCTTAGTTCCTTTTTTTTCTCGTCATAATTCTTACCAAAGTTAATACCAAAATAATACTTCAATTTAGGTTTTTGTCTGTTTGTTTATTTTCATTTCCTCGTCATAATTCTTACTTTATGTAATACTTAATTAATACTTCAATTTGGCTTTTTGTCTGTTTGCTCGTTTTCCTTTCCTCGTCAGAATCCTTTCGTTAGTCATGGCGTTATACCATTCTGTATCTATGGTAACCCTCATCTTGTGTTCACAAGGGTTCTGTCGGTTCACGAGGCTCCCAAGGGCTCGCAGGTATACAAGGTATGCCAGGGGTCCCCGGAGCTAAGGGCGATAAAGGGACTCCAGGTTTCAACGGACTGGACGGTGCCAGAGGGTTCAGGGTAAGCGTTTTTATTTTCTCGTAATCTAAAAAAGGGAGGGTATGCTCGACATGATGCCTTTTTCTTTGAAAAATAATGCACAGCAGAGATCATCGTTCTTTGTGACGCTATCGGCGTATTTACACCTTGCCTCATGTTCACCTTCCACAGTGCATACAAACCCCGAAAGAGTTATTTCCGAACATCGGCTGTTTTTTGTCTCTGTAACATTTGATCAGTTTTGTTTGTTTGTGTCCCATTGACGTTTGTGGGCTTCCATGTATTACATAATTCACTCGGGTATCTAAAGAGTGTGTTTTCCGGGCGAAGACTTACAAAGATTATGTTTTACATGTAGACTCAGCCCTTTGACATCGTCAATTCTAAATGCACCTTCTCTTTCAGACGAGATCTATGGGATACGTACCTTCTCCGATCCCTACTTTTGATACTCTTATCCTAAACGATTGTTCATTGTCTTGTCAACAGGGTCCGGCGGGTCCAGTTGGTCCTTCTGGCAAAGACGGAGTTCCTGTGAGTACAATACATTGAACTACTCACTAGATTACATTTTAAAAAAATCTGATTTTTTTTTTACTGTTAGTCACTGACATTGAAAGAATCTGCTTCTCAAAGAATCATGTACGTATCTCCGTAACATGTGTTTTAAACATTTTTATCCGATATAAAAGCAGAGAACTTTTCTTATGAGAGGAAGTTACTTTAAAGCATTGACTTCAATAACATTTTCTTGATAATTGAACAAGAGAGCTCTCCTGAGATGACAGGTACATGATTTTGACGATGTGTTCCAGGGACCAACGGGCCCCGTTGGAACACTAGGACCACCAGGACAGCCCGGATGTGATGGTTTGAATGTGAGTCTCGTTAAATTTCAATCACAGTTTTCTAGACGCAGCGCCCTTGACTTTTATTCACAAAGCCGCGACTACTTATTGTATAGCATACCTGTCCCGTCTATGCTTTTGTGTGATGTATAGTTTTGTTAGTAAACTCTTGTGTTGCCAAAGAATATGTCACACTAGTAAATCTGGCAAAAGCTGTTGTGGAGTTGACTCACTTTTTCAATTCTGTCCAACCTGTAGGGCTCTGGGAGAGGGTGTAGATAATTATGTGAGAAGTCGCAACAACCTCTTCAAAGAATCCAATAATAAAATCCAGGAATCGTTGATAGCCGTTAAACCGGTTGTTCTTATATTATCAGACCACGGCCTTTTTTTTTACGGCTAACTCAGTTCCCCAGTTCTTCGACGCTTTAACCTTGAGAAAGGGTGAAGGCTTGTATGAAAGTCTGGACACTTTTGTTGCTGGGAATTGGTGACGGTACCTTCTGGTGTGAGTTGACCTCCCTCACCTCTGGGCATTGCGGCCAAGGTTCCTGGCACCTTGGTCCAGGGCTGTAAACGTTTTAGCGGAATTTCCTGCGCGTGCAGCGCGCGCGAGTGCATTCACATATAACAGGCGAAAAGCTATCATGGGTGAAAATGGACCCCAAAAATCCATTTTTGTGGAATGCTATTGGAAACAGAAGCTGGAATGTATATCTAATGCCCACTTGTTTTCAGTCATATTTTTGGCTACTTACATGGGTATGTTCCCCACATTGGCCACTGCGCTGTCTTGGCTGATTGACCAAAAGGAGAATTCCTCTGCTTTTGTTTACCACGTGTGTCAACAAATTCTGCAACAAGCTTAGCATTGCCATGGTGGATTTCCGTTTTCCCTGTTCATTTTACGTGGCTTGCAACTGTCAACGAGAGAGAGAGAGAGAGAGAGAGAGAGAGAGAGAGAGAGAGAGAGAGAGAGAGAGAGAGAGAGAGAGAGAGAGAGAGAGAGAGAGTGTGTGTGTGTGTGCGTGTATATATGTGTGTGTGTGTGTGTGTGTGTGTGTGTGCGTGTGTGTGTGTGTACGTGTGTGTGGGTGCTTGCCATACAAAAAACTCTTCAACGGAAAAGAGATCGTTGAAATTGAGGAAAGAGTGAATGCAGCACCTATAGATGTAGAGGGGATGAAGGGGTTTGTTTGTAAACGTTATTGCGCAACGGAGATAGATGACAACGATTTGCTTACATCCATGATGTGCTCTGGCACCTTTGTATATGCAGGGTCTGAAAGGGAGCTCTGGAGAGCCCGGATTTCCGGGACAACATGTAAGTATTATCATTGCTGGTTTTTTTTTTGGTAGAACATAAAGGAGAAGCTTCACACAAAAGAATAAATTCAAATCACCCGGAGAAAAAAAATCAAAGGGAAAAAGAAAGAAAAGAAACAATACAACAAGAACCAACCAACCAACAAACGCCCACTCGGCCAAAAAACAAACAAGGGAAAAAACATGTCAAACTCAAAAGAGAAAACGGAGGTAAAAAGGAAATCTAACTTAGCACTTTGACCATATATATTACTCAGTTACAAACACAGATAGACATGTATTATTCTCACACCTTTTTCCTCTCTCAGTAAAGTGAACTATATCCTTTGGTAAAGCTGCTACCTGCATTGCATGCGGTCTTTGTTGTCTGTGTATTTAATCGGTTTGTTGTCGACAGTAATAGCGATGGCTATCTTTTGTTTGTGACTTTGTCAAAGTACAAATTATACAAAGTAAGTCATTGTGTTGTTTACAGGGCCTTCAAGGTTTACCAGGCATCGGCCGATACGTGAGTAAAGTTAACAGTCAACACAAAAAAGGAGTCAAGCAAGCAAGCAAACACATAACTTAAAGATATAGTCTCCACGTCGCCATTATTTCATTTTGTAGCTTAAAGCTATAATGTGACCCTCCACCACGAAATGAGTCGCATGTCACCTCGCGTGGTTCTGCGCTAGGCTTACTGTAAGTCCGGGGAGTGTCTGGTAACAGTGTGAGGGTCACCTGAGTCACAGGCTTATAACTCAAACAGTTTTTGCTCTTTTCTAAAACGGGTTTCACCACAGGATAGAGCATAGAAAACTCTTTATGAAAATGTAAAACTATGAAAATCATGCAAAGGTGACATGTGACTCATTCCGCGGTGGAGGGTCACATATGTTCTGCATTGATTACTGCAGTGAAATCTCTCTTTTAAGACCCTCTGGGTTAAGACCTTGTTTCTCATGATTTTCTCATCAATAAGTCTATAAATCTATCTATATCTTACATACTCCCTCAATTATAAGACTTCATTTACTGAGATTTAAATTCGCTGTATATATTTTATACGGCAATTCCTATAATATGCACGTGCACTATGTGTTGTTCAAGTGAAAACATTTGTAACAGGGGCCCCCAGGACCTCCGGGGCTACCAGGGCGTTTTGAGCTGGGAGAATTGACCGCCAACAACAGCGACTACGCCAACTTACTGCGGGAAATGAAAGGAGTTAAGGTAAGTCGTATGATGTATTTAGCGTCCCAGAGTGTGTGACGGGCTTAAAAGTCTCAGTCCTTTTCGTGAAAACAGAAGTTCGGCTCACCATCTCAGATCTTGCCAGGCTTTTACATTGGATAAGACCATCCCTGGGTGGACTGGGTGGCCGAGTGGTAACGCACTTGCGCTCGGAAGCGAGAGGTTGCGAGTTCGACCCTGGGTCAGGGCGTTAGCAATTTTCTCCCTCCTTTCCTAACCTAGGTGGTGGGTTCAAGTGCTAGTCTTTCGGATGAGACGAAAAACCGAGGTCCCTTCGTTGTACACTACATTGGGGTGTGCACGTTAAAAATCCCACGATTGACAAAAGGGTCTTTCCTGGCAAAATTGTATAGGCAAAGATAAAATTGTCCACCAAAATACCCGTGTGACTTGGAATAATAGGCCGTGAAAAGTAGGATATGCGCCGAAATGGCTGAGATCTGCTGGCCGATGTGAATGCGTGATGTATTGTGTAAAAAAATTCCATCTCACACGGCATAAATAAATCCCTGCGCCTTGAATATGTGGGCGATATAAATTGCATAAAAAAAAATAAAAAAATAAAAAAATCCCTGCGCTTAGAACTGTACCCACGGAATACGCGCGATATAAGCCTCACATTGATTGATTGATTGATTGATCGATTGATTGATTGATTGATTGATCCCTCCACTTGGACACATACCAAAAACCAACAGCCTGGATGCTTTCTATAAAAAAAATGAGAATGTTCTTTTATGATTTAATTTAACAGCTCGCCACTAATTTTCCCACTCTGCTCAGAAGCAACCAGGCTGCTGACGTTTGGCGAATGTCCAAGTGGAGGGATGGTCGTATCCCATGTAACTGCCTACTGCATGGCCACCTCCAAGATGGTTTGTCGAAAACTCGCAGTTTAAATGAAGAATGAAAGAGAAAACTTGTGATGGAATCATAGAATAGTCATGTGTGTAAGTGTAACATCCTGTTCTGAACGACAGTGTTAAACAAGGGTATATTGGAAATACTTTTAAACTGATTTTAAATCCGTTCCCAAACAATGGTAAATGTGATCGTTGAAACTTTCATGTCAGTGTTGATACGGCTAGTTTTAAATCATTTGTTTGCAATGTGTGTTTTACTTTTATTTTTCAGGGTCAGAAGGGTGAGTTAGAACTTTGTTTCAACTGATGAGTTGCCAGCGTGATTTGTGAGTAGAGCATTTCGCCTTGTTTTTCATGCTTATCGTTACCGTGTACCATGTACCCTTATTTTTTCCTGACATGGCACTGACTGAATGCCTGGCAAGAAAACAATGAATCAAAAAACAAGAACTTTCTTGTTGTTTTTCAAATGTGACCCTCCACCACGGAATGAGTCGCATGTCACCTTTGCATGATTTTCATAGTTTTACATTTGCCTAAAGAGTGTTTTATGCTCTATCCAGTGGTGAAAACCGTTTTAGAAAAGAGCGAAAACTGTTTGAGTTATAAGCCTGTGACTAAGGTGACCCTCACACTGTTACCAGACACTCCCCGGACTTATATTAAGCCTAGCGCAGAACCGCGCGAGGTGACATGCGACTCATTTCGTGGTGGAGGGTCACAAATCTGGATTTTGGAACGTTAGCAGGCTATCTGTGTTTGGATTTCGTGAAAACAATGTTCAATGGAATGATTGACGAATCCTGTGTTTTGCCGATGGATCTTCGTGACTGAGTTTTGCTTATGTTCAGCATCACCATTTGGAGTAAGGTTAGACTGCACATACTCACGCAAAAGACGCAGTCCTGCCCGTACAGACGATCCGATTCGACTCACTATCTTTGATCTGGCTAGGCTTGTCCATGGGATACGACAGCCATCCACTTGAATTCTTTAAAACTCTAGATCCTGGCTGCTTATTGTGCATATATTTGCATTTGTTAATTGAATAATTTCATAACCGACACTGAGAACCCGGGAAATTATTTTACATGAAAAATCCCACTCAGTACGGGAAGCATTCAGGATGTTGAATGTTGGTAGGTATCCAAGTGGAGGGATGGGGTTGTCCCCCGTGAAATGCCTGGCCAGATCTCAGATGGTGAGTAAAATCGTGTACACGGGAAGGAGTGGGTCATAGCGCGCCTTTAATTGAATGCCCAACAATATTCAGCAGAGTGTCTTGTTATTGTATGATTATTCTGTTGGTTGCAGGTGAGCAAAATCGTTTACACGGGAAGGAGTGGGTCATAGCGCGCCTTTAATTGAATGCCCAACAATATTCAGCAGAGTGTCTTGTTAATTGTATGATTATTCTGTTGGTTGCAGGTGAGCAAAATCGTTTACACGGGAAGGAGTGGGTCATAGCGCGCCTTTAATTGAATGCCCAACAATATTCAGCAGAGTGTCTTGTTATTGTATGATTATTCTGTTGGTTGCAGGTGAGCAAAATCGTTTACACGGGAAGGAGTAGTGGGTCATAGCGCGCCTTTAGTTGAATGCCCAACAATATTCAGCAGAGTGTCTTGTTATTGTATGATTATTCTGTTGGTTGCAGGTGACTTCGGCATGCCTGGCTTTGGTTTCCCGGGCAGAAAAGGTGACAGAGTAGGTAAACCTCACTTTTCAACGTACACTTGTACACCTTAACGATAACTTATTCTCATGAAATTCTGCTAGTGTAGGGTCTGGCTAGGTCTCCGCGTGTGTGTGTGTTTGTGTGTGTGTGTGTGTGTTTGTGTGTGTGTGTGTGTGTGTGAGTGTGTGTGCGTGCGTGTGTGTGCACGGTGTGTGTGTGTGTGTGTGTGTGTGTGTGTGTGTGCGTGCGTGCGCGCGTGCATGTCTTCGTGTGTGCGCGTGTGTTGGTGTGGGCCTATGTGTAGTGGGTTTGAGTGTGCGCACTGCAATATCTTTGTCCCACGTGTTGGCGTGTCTCTGCCTTTGAGTCTATGTCTTTATATCTATAGCTGTGTCCCCGTCTCTACATGTACTCACACGCGCAAACGTAGACTTGAATAAGAATCCAGGCCAAGATATAAATCTTCCGCTTCCCATATATATATTACACTAGCCATCAGTACCACATTCCATGTACCCTTATTGTTTCCTGACATGGCACACACGCAAACGTATGCTAGCACAGACATCCAGGTCAATATATAAATGTTCATCTCCCCATATTTAACACTAGCTATCATTACCATGTACCATGTACCATATACTTTGTTTTTCCCTGACAGGGCTTCCCCGGCAGTACGGGCGATGTAGGACCTGAGGGGTTGCCTGGGTTCCCAGGAACGCCCGGGCAGCCTGGTGTCCCGGGCACAATAATGGAAGGGTTCCCGGGCACCAAGGGTGACAGAGGGCCCAGGGGTCCACAGGGCCGAGACGGGCTCCCGGGTAGACCAGGGTCCAAGGGGGAGCTTGGAGAGGGTCTTCCAGGTGAGACTGCTGTGATGATAAAGTTATGTGGTGATAGTCGGCAGTGCTGGCTTGTTTCGCGTTGCTAATGGTTTTATTCGTAAAGTTATTTCAAGACAATAAGAAATCCAAGTAATTGCATTTCGTTTTTCCGTTGGTTCCTTTGCCCATACTTGATCATTCTGATGTTTGTTTTTGTCTCGAAACAGAGTCCGTGAATTTGTTTGCACTTTACGGTCCGTCTATTTAAAGATCTGTATTTTTTTGGAAGGTTGGAAAACCGAGGGACCAATGTAACGATAGCAATTCTTATAATAGTCCAGTTCTTATTCAGTTTTTTTGCCAGTCTTAAAACAAAGAGGCCTTTACGTTATAACATAAATTCTTAAGCGATTCTCAAAACAGAACAAATCTCAAGCCTGCTGCTGTCGACTAACTGCATCTTTAACGTTTACGATACTTGATTGATTTAAACAAAACTTTATTCAATTTTAGTATCGTGACATTCAATATATGACAGGGTATCCGAACTCAAGCATCAAGCTTATATTAAGTATTTCTATATTACGATACTTGATTAGTTCATTGTATACCGGTATCGGCAGTCATTTCGATACGGTGATGCTGCAAGGATACACAGATTTTACAAGTACACGTATAAAGCCAACCACAGTAAATCAACTGAACTGTACCTTCCCCCAGGCCGAGACGGCTTTCCAGGTGTTCCAGGCGAGAAAGGGATGAGCGGTCCACCAGGGCGGGATGGACCGACGGTACGGGGCCTTCCCGGGACTCCAGGGATTCCAGGGAGACCGGGTCCCGAGGGACCGCCAGGGAGGGGGGAGAAGGGGGAGGCTGGGGAGTTGGGGCAGAAGGGGCACCACGGCCAGCCCGGCTACCCTGGAGCGCGGGGCAAAAAGGGCAGGGGCGGCGAGAAAGGAGATTTGGGATTCCCTGGTCCACCCGGTAAGGACTGTGTTTTTTGGTTGTTTGTCGTTCTTAATTCCGTGTGTCTTGTTTTCCTATCGTCTGTCTTGCCTTTATCTTTCCTCATACTTTTCCCGCCAGCGAGAAAGGAGACTTGGGATTCACTGGTCCTCCCGGTAAGTACTGTGTTGAGATTTTTGATTGTTTGTCTTTTACCCTTCTGTGTGTCCTTTCTTTTTCTTATCGTCTTTCCTGCCTGCATCTTTCCTTATACTTTCCCACGGGTCTTCTGTCCTTCTAAATCATTTATCTCTCGTCCTTCTTGACTCATTTTCGTCCTTCTTTCTGACCTATTTCCTTCCTTGTTTCTTTCCTTGTTCCTTCCTTTCTGTCTTTCTCCCTTCCTTCCCTCATCGATCCCCTTTTCCTTCCTGGCCTCCTTCCTTCCTTCCTTTCAATCCTTCCTGTTCTCTGCGCTATCTTCACTTGCTCATTCCTTCCATTTTCCATTTTTTCTTATTCCTTGCTTACTTTTTTTCTCTCACTCTCTCTCTCACTCACTCTCTCTCTCTCTCTCTCTCTCTCTCTCTCTCTCTCTCTCTCTCTCTCTCTCTCTCTCTCTCTCTCTCTCTCTCTCCCTCTCTCTCTCTCTCTGTCACTCTCTTTCACTTCCTGCCTTCCACTATCTCTTTCTTCGTTCTCTTCAAGTTGGAAAAAAGATTCGAAGGGAATAAGGCCGGTGCTCATACTGTTTTGAATAAGCTTTATTTCACCAAGATTACACATTATTTAGAATTAAAGAACATAAAATAACGTGCAAAAAGAAAACATTGCCATTGCGAACAATTTAAAAAAAAAACAAAAGGTCACCATAGAAATAGCTTGTGTTTTTCCTGCGTGTGTTATCAGCAGTGGCCAGAATACACACAAATTGCACGTGAAACATGACACGAAAGAACTGTGCTGACTTCTGAACAGGTCCACCAGGCCGGGTAGACATGCTGACGGGTACCATTCAAGGCGAGCCAGGAATGAAAGGGCCGAAGGGGGATCCTGGTCTTGGGACCAAGGTGCGTTTATTTGCATTTCTTCAGTAGAGATCCAATTAAAGAAATGAAAATGAAAATTCAGAAGATGAAATTAATCTGACAAGGCTGCTACCCTGTTCTGCTTAGAGAGGAAATTTTTTGGAAGATGAATGTAACCTGCAATGCCACGAAACCTGACAATGGATTCAAACAGCAGGTCATCGTTTTAAAATGTTGTGTACACAAAATTGGACCTACCGGTAGCAGAACTTGGCTCGCACGCAACCATTTTGTTTGCAAGAATGTATCTGCAATGAAGTTTTCCTTGAGATATTACATTATTTGCCTGGCACATTTATTTTAGAAAGTTTGGATGCAAATTCTTATGGATAACTCTTGTAAACAGTAAGAGACACGAGGCTACGTGAACACAACCACTTCCTTTAGTTTTCTTGATCACCCAGAGACTATCACAAAACTGTGACGAATGTATTTTGCAGGGTGAGCGAGGCTACCCGGGCCAAAGAGGAGACCCAGGTTTCTCGGGTAGTGACGGTTTACCCGGACGACCCGGACTGGACGGTCTACCTGGCGCACGGGGAGAGCCCGGTGACAGTGTTCAGGGCATCAAAGGTAAATGGCGACGACTATTGGCCTTTTCTTGAGTTTTGTCACTGCAATTGTCTTCAGTTTTAATATTGAGTTTGTCTTCAGTTTTAGTATTGAACATGTCTTTGAGAAAAATAGCTTCGTATGTGGTTGTGTCTGCAACTCATCCACGCTTACTGCGTCATAATCTGTTTCGCCAAAGAAGAAAAGTTTCATCTGACTTGAGAATGTATCCTTTATGCGCTGTACAGCTGCTCATGCACAAGTAGCATGAAATGCGTTATGCTTTTCTGAAGTGGTGTTTCGCAATAAGCATAATCGTACATAAATACACTTCTAAGATAACTCTCACTTCCTGTTGCCTTTTTTCACAATACTTACGTCCCATTGTTGTTTGATCCTCCACAGGGGCGCGCGGTGTCCCAGGGGTGCCTGGTCTACCAGGAGAATCCGGGTTCCGCGGGATTCCAGGAGACCCAGGGCTCGAAGGAGTTCCCGGGCTTCCGGGTGTCAAGGGCATTCCAGGTGAACGGGGTCTTCCAGGCCGGGTTGGCCCATTCGGGGAGAAAGGAGAGAGGGGTTCCGAGGGGTTCCCTGGGCTGCCAGGGGTGGACGGGCCTGCTGGAATTCCGGGGAGGCCAGGACCCTCCGGTCCTAAAGGGGACTCTGGGACTTCTGTGTCCGGTGTCAAGGTATGTGCAGAAATGGTATGTGTAGAACATGTTACCAGCGGGCAACGCCTTCGGACTTGAATGATGATGAATATAAGCATTATTTAACTTGGATCTTATTCATGAATATTCAGCATACACGAGGCTCTGCACGCCCACTGACGGTGTGTTAGAATTAGTGTTTCTATTGAATGGGTTGATGAAAGATTGTGTTGTAAGTAATCTCAAGAAACGGAAGACATCCAGCAAACATAGAGGTAACATGGAGCGTATTCCTGCAGTATGAATTCGTTCGCTTCTCATTCTGAGATTGTCACGTCTTGCTGAACCGACTAAGTTCCCTAAAGCTAGCTTGGTGAGAATTCTAAGCAAGGATTTAGTTGTGTTTGTTGTTGATGTTGTCTTTTTTCTTCACTAACCGTGATTTTCTGTTGCACAGGTAGTTAGTTTCAAACTGTTACGCGCAATGTGATGTAAACAATTATATATTTTTGTGTGGGTATATGTCCAGGAAATTGAAAAGCGCTCCGAGCAGGGTTTAACCCTGGATATGTGCGCTCTAGAGGTATTATACATTATTATTATCATTAACATTTTAAGGGTTTTCCATCCCACACTGAGCCATTCTTACCACATGTTTTTAACTCGAACTGTATCAGGGGGACAGAGGAGAGCCGGGGGAAGGCTTCCCCGGTCCAGCTGGCTTATCTGGTCTACCTGGAGATCCGGGCAATAGAGGGGAACCAGGTTTCCCAGGGGAGCCTGGCAGGGAGGGACCACAAGGCTTACAGGGAGAATTTTCCATCGGTCTCCCTGGTCTGAAAGGTGTGCTCAAAATTACAATAATAGTTTGTGTGTGTGTGTGTGTGTGTGGGAGTATGCGGGTGTGGGTGTTCGTGTGTGTATGTGTGTGTGTGTGTGTGTGTGTGTGTGTCTGTCTGTCTGTCTGTCTGTCTGTCTGTCAGTGTATCTGTGTCTGCATGTGTCTGTGAGTTTTAAGACGACAAGTGACATGCTTTTGTGGATGTAGATTATAGATTATTAACATGTATTTGGTCTAAGTACTAAGTTGTGTATACACACTATTTTCCCGCCTATTGCAACACGTTATAGAAGTTTCCTTCTGATGTTCATGACTGAAAACTATTTCGCGGATCCCCCAAGGTTGGTAAGTAAAATTTTAAAAATAAAATAAAATCGGTCACCCCTCGTGTTCTCCTCCTCCTAAACGTTGTTATAATTTTGATGTGCTCTTGGGTAGGAAAAATCCAGTATGCAAATCATTACTTTTTTCTCATGTCCCCCAGTCTTTGAGTTTGCCTTAAAACCTCAAGTAGCAAGTTTTTTTCTCTCCAGGTGAGTCTGGAGCCTCAGGTCTAGACGGCATTCCAGGTAGCCCAGGTGTGCGAGGTCCCTTCGGTCCTAAGGGGGACCCAGGTGAGCACGGCGCGAGGGGCACGCCAGGTGCCAGAGGCCAGGACGGTATCCCTGGAGAACCAGGTGCACCTGGACGTGACGGCATACCTGGGGAACCTGGTAGGCAAGGCTTACCTGGACAAAACGTGAGCCTGATATTAGTTAGTTTAGATATTAGTTAGTTAGAGTGTTATTGAAACACATCACTGCCATATATTTCTTTCTTTCTTTATTTGGTGTTTAACGTCGTTTTCAACCACGAAGGTTATATCGCGACGGGGGAAGGGGGAAGATGGGATAGAGCCACTTGTCAATTGTTTCTTGTTCACAAAAGCACTAATCAAAAATTTGCTCCAGGGGCTTGCAACGTAGTACAATATATTACCTTACTGGGAGAATGCAAGTTTCCAGTACAAAGGACTTAACATTTCTTACATACTGCTTGACTAAAATCTTTACAAAATTGACTATATTCTATACAAGAAACACTTAACAAGGGTAAAAGGAGAAACAGAATCCGTTTGTCCCCTCTTACGACATGCTGGGGATCATCGGGTAAATTCTTTCTTGTCCCAACCAATATGGGACTCCCCCTAACCCGCGGGGGGTTGCCATATATTGGTAGTTTGAGGAAAGCTCTGCTCACGATATATGCTGGCATTGTTTTAAAGTCTTCCGCGTGTATTGGATATGATTGAAAAACATACATGTCATAATTATATTGATTAGTTTATATTGAATATGATTGAAACATATCACTGCCATATATTAGTAATTTGAGAATAGATCTGTTCACAAGAAGAGCTGGCAATGTTTTAAAGGGGAATATTAATTTTGTGCTTGGTATTTCGGAACAAATAAGCTAAAGGTTTAGAGTTTTATCGACAGCCCGTGATTGTGAACGAAGTATCTTCCGACGTAACATGTTTCAGCCTGCACAGATTTTTTTTCAGAACTACATGCGACAAGGGCTCATAGTGAAAAAAATGTCTTTAATGGACTTTGTGTAGTGTCATAGCCTAAATCTGAGCGTAAGAGAGTATTTTCATTATGCGATCGACCTTTTAAAACTCAGTTGTTAGGACGATATCAGGATGACTTACGTCCATGTTTGTCCTTGTCAAACAGAGAACAAACAGCAAACCACACATCATAAAACACCAGTCTGTAAAAGCAGTAGCTACAATTCATTTTCCAGGGAGCGGAAGGTGAATCAGGATTACCAGGTCTTCCCGGTGACACAGGCCGTCAGGGCGAACCAGGTTTTGGCGTGCCTGGAGAGAAGGGCTCCAAGGGAGATTCGGGAGACGCACTGTTCGGCAGCAAGGGAGAGCCGGGAGACTTAGGGCCGCGGGGAGATCCAGGGTTGCCTGGCCTCCCAGGGGAATCCGGGCTGCCTGGCTTGAAGGGAGATCGGGGAGAGGCTGGGTTCGGAATGCCTGGACCCCAAGGTATGTATGCTGTGATGAATATCAAAACGATTGGACAATAAACTTAAGAATAAATCACATTCAAAGCAGAGTTGTTCTTTACGTGCTACGTATTGACATTCACTTACATACGAGGTCCCGTTGTGTTTTCATAGACAGTACTCGGATAAACTCATTGACATTTGCAAACGATGCGTAGTGGCATTTGCTGGCAATGCTTAATGTGTTTAAATTAGCTTTCTATGCTTGCTTACGATGCTCCATCTGTGATTATACTTGGATGCAATGCAAACTTTTCGCGAAGAAGCATATGATAACTCTGTTTTAAGACACACTACATGATCACAATCGAAAAGGTTTCTGTACGTCATCACAAGCCTCTAAACTCTAGCCTGTTAAGGTCATTTTAATCTTACTTCAACCTTTATTTCACCTTGTTCTCTTGCTCGTTTTTTTTTCAGGAGAGAAAGGCATGGATGGAATGGGTATACGCGGAGATCCAGGTGCTCCAGGTCTCCCAGGTCTACCCGGCAAATATGGCCAACCCGGAGAGAAGGGTGAGCTTGGACCCAGCGGTCCATCCGGAATAGGTCTGAAGGGAGAGAGAGGAGAACCCGGGTTAGGCTACCCGGGACCTCAGGGACCCAAAGGCAGGCCGGGTCAAGGATTACCGGGTATCGCGGGCAATCCAGGTATGTTTATGTTGACCCCTTGTATGAGAAATTCTTGGCTGGCAGATAACGAGTGTTATATATATACACAATGTGTTTTTAGTATAAAGGTTTTTAGTTACATTTTGTATGTCTGTGTGTGGGATATTTTCTTAACTACATGATTTCGGTTACATGCTGTCGTGGTATAGCTTTTAATGTTTTTGTACATACTTTTGATGATGTTCTTATCTTCTGTGTATAAGCCGTTTCATGATGTCCGTAAATAATCATAAGAACCAATCAAAGAAGTATGGTGTTGTGTCTTTTGACAAGAACAACTCATCAACTGAAATAAAAATCAATCTGAAAACAAACACAAATCTGAATCTGTATTTTTTTCGTGCACAGGCTTACCTGGCCCCTCCGCGTACCTGTATGTACGCCACAGCCAGACGACAGGTGTGCCACAGTGCCCGCTGGGTCACGTCAGGCTGTGGTCTGGCTACAGCTTCCTCCACTCTGAGGACGAGGGCCGAGCCTTCAGTCAAGATCTGGGTAAGTCGGGTGGATCCACCCAGATAAAAAAAAACGCTTGTATTTTTGCTACTGGGTTGCTTGGTCCTCGGGTAAAAAGAAAAAGACATTTGTTGGACCTTCCGGTATGTAGGGCGTTAGATTCGTCGGGGCCTTAGTGGGGCTGCAGGTTGTGAAGTCATATCTTTGTGAGGAAAACATCTGCCAGCTAAGTTTCTCTACACTGTCGCGTTTTCCTCTCAAAATCAAAAATCAAGAATGGTAGGTAGTTGGAACGTTTCTTATTGAGAAAACAAAACTTTACATGTTGTCAATAATAAACCAATCAAAGAAGAATATGGCCCTTCGTGGTCGGCTGGGCGTTAAGCAAACAAACAAACAAACAAACAAACAAATAATGAACGTTTCAATTACCTACCATTCTTGTTTTTTTAATTCTGAAGTTTGGAGCGTTGGCCGTCTATCTGTTTTTGGATGTTCGCGTTTCCCTCCCACAGGTCAGTCCGGGTCGTGCCTGGAGAAGTTCAACCCCATGCCGCTGCTCTTCTGCAGCATCAACGACGTGTGCAACTACGCCAGCAGAACGATGACGTCCTACTGGCTGGCCACCACGGAGGCCGTGCCCATGATGCCCGTGAGAGGCAACTCCATCCTCCGGTTCATCTCGCGCTGCTCCGTCTGCACCGCCTCCGGACCCATCCTCACCATGCACGCGCAGAGTACTGTTCCCCCTCAGTGTCCCCAGGGCTGGGGCGAGATGTGGACTGGCTATAGTTTTCTTATGGTGAGATTGGGGTTGGGGGTGTGTGTGTGTGTGTGTGTGTTGGGCGGTGGGTGGGGGTTGGGGGTGGGGATGGGTTGTGGATGGGGGGTAAGTGTGTGTATGTGTGAGGGTGTGCGTGTGTGTGTGTGTGTGTGTGTGTGTGTGTGTGTGTGTGTGTGTGTGTTAGGGAAGGGGGCTTTGTGGTGATGCTGGTTGCGATATAATGTATAAGAGAAAATTGTTCCGTCAAACCTTTCCGTACGGCCACCTCTCGAAAGCGACCACCTGCCCACAACCACCACTCGGAAGGAACCCAGACGATATTTTCTTCTATATGTTTACCTTTCCATAGCGACCACCTGTTATAACGACCACTCTTGGCTGGTCCCGAGGGTGGTCGTTATTAACAGGTTCGACTGTATCTGAAATCGTGTAAAGTGTGTCCTCATAGTGGTGAAAGTTTGACGATAGCGCGCGGGTTGGCGTAGATCAAACATTTTGACAACAGCGACAAAGGCTGCGGTGACGACAATGATGGTAGTATGATGTGACGAGACTGTCTGCCCGCTGACTGACTTTCACTTTGGAATGAACTGAGCGAAGACCTTTCTATGCCCGCTTGTTTCCTGGTGTGGAGCGTACCTCAAATCCTTGAGCAGAAGCCAGCTTCAATATTCCCGATGTGGTTAAGGGCCAACATCGGCGCTCGACAGGTGTAGCTCTAGTTTCTTGTGCTGGCAACGCTAAATTTAGCTCCTTGGCCTTCTATCCTATAACAAGGCTTGTTGGTCTCCTGAAGACATGTTCGGCTTGAAGCTGCACTATGTAAGCTTACCTAATACTGAAGATGTTAGTCATTCTTATTTCTCCAATGTGCAGCATGCAGTGGGGGCGATGAGCGGAGGCCAGCCCCTTAACTCGCCAGGTAGCTGTATAGAGCTCTTCTACACCAACCCCTTCATCGAGTGCACGGGGCGGGGCCAGTGTCACTTCTTCGCAGACAAGTTCAGCTATTGGCTGACGGCGCAGCGCGAGCTGGAAGAGGTGGACCCTCAGCAACAGACCCTCAAATCGGGCACCTATAGGAACAAGATTAGCAGGTGTAGAGTGTGTGTGTTGACCACTCCTCTGTCTTGATCTCGAGTCACGTGATGTGCATAAAGCAAAACTGGGTTTCCACCCAACTGGATGGGAACAAGCCGCGGGGTCTGATTGGTTAAAATCACAGCAAATCTCAATTTCAAGCAATCCGACCCCCGCAGCTGCGTACCACCCATTTGGGTGGCACCCAGTTTTGCTTCGTGCAACTCAGCCAAGGTCTCCAGTAGTGTCGTTACCGACACAGACAAATGAAAACTGGTGCCGTGGTGTTGAGTGGCTGTAGGAGCGAGGGACTCTTTCAGAAACGGATTTTGGTCTTCCGTTATCCGTGTGCTGATGATAAAAACTTTATGGGAAAGAGCCGCCTTCAAAAATGGCAGAAGAGGTGTTGACTGACCTGCATTGGCGGATATACCTAACGTACATCAGCCGAACGTACATTAACACATAGACCAATGATTGGTGACTTATTTCTTCACAATGTGCTGGAGAGTCAAAGAGGCACAGACTAACTTGAACTGCTATGCACTAACTCCTCAGCAAAATAATCATGCATCATACACAGATCAGTGAGTTGTAACTGATTTCTTTGCGCGGTGCTGAAGCCGTTACAAGTTATAACAAGTGACCGTGTAAGATATTTACAAAACTGTTATTTTCTTAATAATGCGAAGCTTGACTCTCACATATCGATAACTCTGTTATGCAAAAGTCAAATTATGCAATGGTGACTTTGCATGTTCAGAGGAATTCTTGTCAAACAAAATAATGAACCGGCCGGTATGTTTGACCGCATGCCGATTTCAGATGATTTCAGTGGCAAATTACCAGAATTCACTGTGATATACTTAACTACAGTGTATGTCTGTGACTAGAAGCATAGGCTATTATGCTTACTATCAAAAATCGCTAATTGCTCGGACATTTTAAGTTTATTAACTGAAACGACGTCTGTCGAATCAACTGAAACTTTCAAAAAAAATACTTTTAACAGTATTTTCTAATTCCTTTCATTGGCTTCAAAAAGAAATTCGGAACTTAAGGTAGCAATGAATAAGTCGTGTGTCAAAAATAAGCTACATGCCCTACTTAATGTGTGTTTTGCTTTCAATTACAAATGTAGGCCTATACTTATTTAGTGTTACTCTGTCTCTGAATTTGAAACGTTTGGACATGTATTGATTCGTAACCTTATATTGTTGTTTTCGTCATCTTAGCTGCGGAAAAGCACTCTCACTCAACAAACACATTTATTTATTTTTTATTTGATAGAATTAAGGCTTTACATCACCAACGGTTGTATTCTATGGGTAGCCCTCAAATGTACAAATGGCAATATTTCCTGCCAAGCGACCTTTTCGTGCATGCAGCAGGCATCATGTTGTTGGCAACTTGTTGTGACCGTGTGTCGTTTGTTGTCTTGTAACAGAAGTTGAAACGAAGACCGTATGCATTGAGGTTTTCTTCTTCTTCAGCGTTCCAGAATTTTTCTGGTTACGTGTGAGCTCGTTTGCCCATTTGGGTTCCCCACACTATGCTCTGAGAGCATAGTCAGCTCACTCCGCTTTCGTTGAGAAGGCATGTTGGGTATTTTCGTGTTTCCATAACCCACCGAACTCCGACATGGATTACAGGATCTTTTCCGTGCGCACTTGGTCTTGTGCTTGCGTGTACACACGAAGGGGGTTAAGTCACTAGCAGGTCTGCACATAAGTTGACCTCGGAGATCGGAAAAATCTCCACTCTTAACCCACCAGGCGGCAGCGACCGGAATTCGAACTCCCGACCTCCCGATTAGGAGGCCGACGTCTTACCACCACGCCACTGCGCCCGTCGCATTGAGGTTTAATCTCTTGCTTCTTTCGCTTCACTGATCTGCAACGTGGCAATGTATTGGGCTCACTGTGCCACGGACACATGCACACACGCTTATTCTCTCCCGGGTTCTGTACTTGTGGTTACTTTATACATTTGTGTATCACCCTCTGCAGTAACCTTTCACGAATCGCCAAAGACAGTTAACTCGTATTTTTACACAATCACTTTGTCACTGCTGATAGGAGTGAGCTAGAAAACAATGTAGAGCAAGGAACTAAGCATACTATTGTCTGTCAGGGCCGGACCCAGGGGGGGTTCCAGGGGTTCCGGAACCCCACCCCTGGGAAAAGCATGTACCTTGCTTTGAGTGTTTGTTTTTTTTACTAGTTTTAGCACCAAAACAATGCTGCTCTTAACCCTCAAAACAAGGCCCAGAATGCACCAGATTGCACAGATTTTAACCGTTTTTCAACAATTTTCCAGGGGAGCATGCCCCCGGACCCCCCTAGTTCGCGCGCCTGAAAGCAGGCGCGCGCTTGTGGCTTCGCCACTTCGCTGATTTGCCCCCCCAAAAAAGAGGAACCCCCCCCTTACAACTCATTTGGTCCGGCCCTGTCTGTGGTTATTTTACCGACATTTCAGTGAACAGCCCTATTGGTGCTATGTTACCTCAGGTATTTTCGTACGGTTTGTGTAACGAAAACAAAAAAAAGATCAATGCATGAACCTATGTTTACATTGTTGGGGTTTGCTATTGTACGTGCTGTTTGGGAAGTGAAGGTATAACTTCGCCGATCACGTGCGATTTTAACCGCTTCAAGTATATGTACACACTGAAGCACATGTAAGATCATAGTATGCATACAGGCGTACAAAAACAGCACAACCGCACCTGTTGTACTTGTACCCATAAATTGGTGTTGACATGTTGACACAAATCCGGGCAATGATATCGGGTTTAAGATGCACATTTCAGTAGGATTTGTTGATGTTCAAGGTCACCAAAATGCGCGTATTCGCCCCGTGACGTACATGTTGCGGTAGATCCACAGAGCTGATTCTTGCTCTGTGTGATGATACTTGTATGTTTGATTGTCCGTCTTGTTCTGTACGTCTGTCTTTCCATCAGTCTGTCTAACTCTCTCACAGTACATACTAGTCTGTATGTCTGTCTTCCTGTCTCTGTCAATCTGTCTCACATAGTTCTTCTTCAATGCAATATATTGTATAAATTGTATAATGTGTTCTTTCTTCAGTTTATCTATAAACATATGCAGCATTTTTTTTTTACTTGCTTATTCCGCCATTTTAGATTAGTCCCGAGTCTTTAGGGCGAGGGCCAGATGTGAAAACGCAGATCACTGCTTACTCTATTACCCTCGTGAAATAAAGAATTGTCATTGTCATTGCCTGCCTGCCTGCCTGTCTTACTGCTTAACAATAGCACAAAGCATAGTGTGGCTTGAACACATCAGACTTCCCCACTGGAAGTCCTCGGTCTGTATAATTCATCCAGTGAGAGCCGCACATCTTCGTTTATGACATAATCTGTATGACCCATGTATGTTGGACATTCAATTGATATTATTTTTGTCATTACTATAACTCCAAAATTCTTTAGTTTAACTGCTGACCATAACATAGTGTTTTTAGGGGTTTTGTCTTCCGTTTTGTTTTGTCCGATACATCTGGGAAGGGAGGAGATTGCTCTTGTCGTTTTACTATGGACTGTCAAGTTTTTCTTTTTTATTATTTTTTTACATTTAGTCAAGTTTTGACTAAATGTTTTAACATAGAGGGGGAATCGAGACAAGGGTCGTGGTGTGTGTGTGTGTGTGTGTGTGTGTGTGTGTGTGTGTGTGTGTGTGTGTGTGTGTGTGTGTGTGTGTGTGTATGTGTCTGTCTGTCTGTGCGTGTGTGTGTGTAGAGCGATTCAGACCAAACTACTGGACCGATCTTTATGAAATTTGACATGAGAGTTCCTGGGAATGATATCCCCGGAATTTTTTTTTTTCGATAAATACTTTTGATGACGTCATATCCGGCTTTTTGTAAAAGTTGAGGCGGCACTGTCACACCCTCATTTTTCAATCAAATTGATTGAAATTTTGGTAAAGCAATCTTCGACAAAGGCCGGACTTCGGTATTGCATTTCAGCTTGGTGGCTTAAAAATTAATTAACGACTTTGGCCAGTAAAAATCTGAAAATTGTAATATTTTTTTTTTTATATATAAAACGATCCAAATTTACGTTCGTATTATTCTACATCATTTCCTGATTATAAAAACATATAAATATGTTATATTTGGATTAAAAACAAGCTCTGAAAATTAAAAATATAAAAATTATGATCAAAATTAAATTTCCGAAATCGATTTAAAAACAATTTCATCTTATTCCTTGTCGGTTCCTGATTCCAAAAACATATAGATATGATATGTTTGTATTAAAAACACGCTCAGAAAGTTAAAACGAAGAGAGGTACAGAAAAGCGTGCTATGCAGCACAGCGAAACCACTACCGCGCTGAACAGGCTCGTCAGTTTCACTCCGTTATGCACAAGCGGCGGACTACGGTCATTGTGAAAAAATGCAGTGCGTTCAGTTTTATTCTGTGAGTTCCACAGCTTGACTAAATGTAGTAATGTCGCCTTACGCGACTTGTTATGATGTGTATTTCCACAATTATCCCTTTCAATTTGCGCTTTGCTTGTAATTCGTGTGTCAACAATCACCATTTTGTTTTATTTTATTCAGTGGTGTCGCTTTAATAATACTGCTGAACAGTGATCTAGTTTGGATATTAGTAAAACCTTCATGGTGCTATTCTATACCTCGATTTTTTTATGATACTGATGGCATAACCAATAGTAATTACGCGAGAAGATGCTCCAGGTCAGTAGGGTTTGGAAAAGTGGATTTAAAATTATTATTTTGATGATGTACAGTGTTTTTAGTTTTTATATTTAGTCAAGTTTTGACTAAATATTTTAACGTAGAGGGGGGAATCGAGACGAGGGTCGTGGTGTATGTGTGTGTGTGTGTGTGTGTGTGTGTGTGTGTGTGTCTGTCTGTCTGTGTGTGTGTGTAGAGCGATTCAGACTAAACTACTGGACCGATCTTTATGAAATTTGACATGAGAGTTCCTGGGTATGAAATCCCCGAACGTTTTTTTCATTTTTTTGATAAATGTTTTTGATGACGTCATATCCGGCTTTTCGTGAAAGTTGAGGCGGCACTGTCACGCCCTCATTTTTCAACCAAATTGGTTCAAATTTTGGTCAAGTAATCTTCGACGAAGCCCGGGGTTTGGTATTGCATTTCAGCTTGGTGGCTTAAAAATTAATTAATGACTTTGGTCATTAAAAATCGGAAAATTGTAAAAAAAAATTAAAAATTTATAAAACGATCCAAATTTACGTTTATCTTATTCTCCATCATTTGCTGATTCCAAAAACATATAAATATGTTATATTCGGATTAAAAACAAGCTCTGAAAATTAAATATATAAAAATTATTATCAAAATTAAATTGTCCAAATCAATTTAAAAACACTTTCATCTTATTCCTTGTCGGTTCCTGATTCCAAAAACATATAGATATGATATGTTTGGATTAAAAACACGCTCAGAAAGTTAAAACAAAGAGAGGTACAGAAAAGCGTGCTATCCTTCTTAGCGCAACTACTACCCCGCTCTTCTTGTCAATTTCACTGCCTTTGCCATGAGCGGTGGCCTGACGATGCTACGAGTAAAATGGCATTGCGTTCAGTTTCATTCTGTGAGTTCGACAGCTACTTGACTAAATATTGTATTTTCGCCTTACGCGACTTGTTTTTAGTTAGGTCTGCTTAATATTGGGATGTGTAATCTGGCTGTTTTTTTATCGTGTCTTAAGACACCGCTCGGCCGCCATGCTCTGTTGAAATGTATGTTCTGAAGTAGGAAGGAAACGTTAAATGTGTAAGATGTAACCAAAACTGACGTAAAGCATGTGTACATATGAGTAAAGGCTTCGCTATTTCTGTCATGTACTCTTGAAGGCTTACTATTGAATATAATGTGTCTGTCAATAAACGGAGAGACTCCTCTCTGTGTCTCTCGTTGTCTCTCTCTCTTTCTTTCTGTATCCGTCTGTTTGTCTGACTGTCTGTCTGTCTCGGTGTCTTTCTGTCTGTCTCTTTCTCTTATTTCAGTGTTACGTAATTATATTGCAGCAATAAATTGAGTTTCTTCCGTTTAGTGTGACTCGTTTTCTCTGTATTGAATAACTATTGAGTCAATTCTTACACCGTCATACCAGTCTGCGAGAAGTGCGTACGTGCGTGAGTGTGAAGGTGTCAGTGTGTGTGTGTCAGTCACGGTGTGTGTGTGTGTGCGTGTGTGTGTGTAGTGTTAGTGTGTGTGTGTGTGTGTGTGTGTGTGTGTGTGTGTGAGCTAAAAATTAATAACAAACAAATTAAGTCGCGTAAGTTGAAATTTCTACATTTAGTCAAGCTGTGGAACTCACAGAATGAACTGAATGCACTGCATTTCAGTTGTCACAATGACCGTAGTCCGCCGCTCGTGCAAAAGGCAATGAAATTGATGAGCCTGTTTAGCGCGGTAGTGGTTACGCTGTGCTGCATAGCGCGCTTTACTGCACCTCTCTTCGTTTTAACTTTCTGAGCGTGTTTTTAATCCAAACATATCATATCTATATGTTTTTGGAATCAGGAACCGACAAGGAATAAGATGCAATTGCTTTTAAATGGATTTCGGAAATTTAATCATAATTTTTATATTTTTAATTTTCAGAGCTTGTTTTTAATCCGAATATAACATATTTATATGTTTTTGGAATCAGAAAATGATAAAGAATAAGATGAACGTAATTTTGGATCGTTTTATAAAAAAATAATTTTAATTAAAATTTTCAGATTTGTAATGACCAAAGTCATTGCTTAATTTTTAAGCCTCCAAGCTGAAATGCAATACCGAAGTCCGGCCTTCGTCGAAGATTGCTTGGCCAAAATTTCAATCAATTTGATTAAAAAATGAGGGTGTGACAGTGCCGCCTCAACTTTTACAAAAAGCCGGATATGACGTCATCAAAGACATTTATCCACACACACACACACACGCACACACCCACACACACACACAACATACACCACGACCCTCGTCTCGATTCCTCCTCTATGTTAAAACATTTAGTCAAAACTTGACTAAATGTAAAAAGAAGAAAGAATGAAATAAATAAAAGTCAGCTATCACAATGAAAACAACACTAACGGCAGACTGCTGGCAGATAAACAAGTTCAAGTCACTGAGTTGAATTGGTGTGTCACGGTGTCACAGTAGGTGTGTGTGTGTGTGTGTGTGTGTGTGTGTGTGTGCGTGTGTGTGTGCGTGTGTGTGTGTGTGTGTGTGTGTGTGTGTGTGTGTGTGTGTGTGTAGAGCGATTCAGACTAAACTACTGGACCGATCTTTCTGAAATACGACATGAGAGTTCCTGGGAATGATATCCCCGGATGGTTTTTTTCTTTTTTGTGATAAATGTCTTTGATGACGTCATATCCGGCTTTTTGTAAAAGTTGAGGCGGCACTGTCACACCCTCATTTTTCCATTAAATTGATTGAAATTTTGGTCAAGCAATCTTCGACGAAGGCCGGACTTCGGTATTGCATTTCAGTTTGGTGGCTTAAAAATTAATTAATGACTTTGGTCATTAAAAATCTGAAAATTGTAAAAAAAAAAATGTTTTTATAAAACGATCCAAATTTACGTTCATCTTATTTTTCATCATTTTCTGATTCCAAAAACATATAAATATGTTAATTTGGATTAAAAACAAGCTCTGAAAATTAAAAATATAAAAATTATGATCAAAATTAAATTTCCAAATCGTTTCAAAAAATATTTCATCTTATTCCTTGTCGGTTCCTGATTCCAAAAACATATAGATATGATATGTTTGGATTAAAAACACGCTCAGAAAGTTAAAACGAAGAGAGGTACAGTAAACTCGTGCTATGAAGCACAGCGCAACCGCTGCCGCGCCAAACAGGCTCGTCACTTTCACTGCCTTTTGCTCTAGCGGCGGACTACGTTCAGTTTCATTCTGTGAGTTCCACAGCTTGACTAAATGTAGTAATTTCGCCTTACGCGACTTGTTTCTCTGTATTCCGGAGTAAAAACTTGAGAAGAAGAAATCAACAAATGTTTTTAGTAGGCCTCAGTATACAAAAAACAACTCAGTCAAACACACTATAGCACACACACACACACACAAACGCACACAAACACACACACACACACACACACGCGCACACACTGACCAACGGCACACACACACACACCGTCAGTGACACTACACACCGGCACCTGCGGCCAATTAAACTCAGTCAGCATTCACTGACTGAATTTCTCTATTTAGTGATTATTTTTAATGAAGTTTTCTTATTTTACTAATTTACTCTTATCATTCTAAAATATAATAATGTATCCATTTATCTCATCAGAGACATACATTCTATCTATGTCTCTGATCTCATTCAATTGAATTTTCATTCAATTCAAATACTTGGAGTCGTACTGATCCATGACATGATCCACGTTTAAGTCGTTTTCACTTCCGGACGGGGAAGTCACTCTGCAGAACAACAACAGTCCCCAGCCGTGACTGACGATGCAACTTCGACTCGTCCCACTGACAAGACGGAAAACTGTTGGCATCTGTTGAAAAAAATATGCCAATGGAAGCTGCAAGGTTAGTACTGAGTATTATGTATGAAGTACTTGCTCTCGGATTTGAAAGCAGAACGACAACTTGACACGATAGGATAGGCTTACAACAGAGGTTGTTTACAGTGAGCTAGCTGACATAGCGATTTTGTCTGTTTCTTGCTCTTCCAAATAAGTTGTACCCCACTCATATGGTACAGTGCAACGTGAACTCCATGCGACTCTCGGAGAAAGAAAATCAATTACCAGGTGTATTGTTTGCCTCTAGAAGTTTGTGTCTACTGTTTCATCTGGTTCAGAATCAGAGATTGATTTTTCCTGTGTAGAACTCCATGCGACTCTCGGAGAAAGAAAATCAATTACCAGGTGCATTGTTTGCCTCTAGAAGTTTGTGTCTACTGTTTCATCTGGTTCAGAATCAGAGATTGATTTTTCCTGTGTAGCTACACCAGTCCCCTGTTTCTTACAGGCGAGAATTGGCGAGTGAGGCGAGGAAGTACCGTTTCTTGGGAACATCTCGCCGCGAGTGACGCTAGCCGACGCTAGGTAGCTTTGGGCTTGCTCGCTTGGCGAGAAAACATGGCGGCCACGCAGCTGCCCATCCGATTGGCTGTCCATGGTTTTTTACCGACCAGTGCAACGACCTTTTCGGAATAAACCAAGGGTGTTTTAATTCTTGCGTAGCTAGCCATTAAACTGTTTCATAGACAATCTCGCCTCCTAGCTTCGCGAGCGGCGAGCCGAAAGAATATCTCGCCTGAAAGAAACACGCGACAGGTTTCGCCTGTCAGGATCAGGATTGATATTTTGCAGGAACTTTTTTTTAAGTTATTGTCTCAACGGAAACGAGACAGCGCAACCCCAAGTTTAAGAATTTTTATACATAATTTGTTTACCATTTTTGTCCTTGTCCTCTTCCGAGAATGAATATCAGTATATGGTTTGCGCAGATGTACATGCACATTATCTACGCATATGTACAAGTACATTATTTACAGGGTGAGGTAGTAAGAATTATTGGATCCTAGCCTGTGCTCCTTTCTAAGGAGATCAGTTAGTGAGGTTAAAGGGGCAATTGAAGAACAGGAAGCATCCGAGTGTCACCCCCAGCCTCCCCCCACACGCAGATCCCCCAACCCCCTAAATCCTATCCCTAACCGAACTTAAAAACAGGTAAAAATCATTGTTGGCGCTAGTGCGGAGTGGCCGTCATGGCACCTGCAGAAAATGCAGTGACAGAGCCTGCCTGGACAACCTTCTCCTCCAAACTATTCCACTCTGCTACGGTCTGTACAAGGAAGGAGCATTGATACTGGTCAACTGTTCCATCAGGGACTTTGTAGCCTCGGCTGTTGTAGGTGTATTTGGCGATGATGTTGCTTGCCACGTGGTCAGAAAATGTCTTTGGGCGGATTTCCCTTTCGTTCTTGTCCTCCTGTATAGTGTAACCAGCTTTCCCATTCGATACACCCGAGACTGATTAATTGTTTCCCGGTTAAATTGAAAGGTATACACTTATTTGAGGAGGAAAAGCATGTCAGTTTCTTGCAAATAAAAATAATTGACCGTGAAATTCAATAGATTTCACCCAAATATTCCATTCATTTGAAAACGCGCAAGGGTTGGTTACGTCCCTTCTATGAGTAGGGAATGATTTTTCGATGAATCATGAAGCCAATTTCTAAGTTAAAATACGAATTTGACCCCATGAATGTGAACAATAAAGTACCCGAGGTTGATCATCAAGGGTTTTCAGTGTGGAGTTTATAAGAGACAGGAATGTCAGAAATTTAACTCGCCAGCTGGGCGAGTAACAGAAAGAAAGTCGCTAGCCTATCAGAAATGTCACTAACCTGTTACATACAAACATGACACAGTGATAGTATGATTGGCTGTCAGGTTTATTTTTATACGCAAAGTAGCGGTGATACAATCGACAACTGGGCTGTGCATGGTCAGCGATGAATAGTCTTTCCCTCAGCTGGCATCATGTCTGGCTTTTATTTTGGTACTAGCTAGGCCTATTGGTTGCGCAATTTGCACTCAAACTGTGAGCAATCAATGTTTTGCATGACTTTATATGTTCCAGTTTGAGCAATGTTGTTCCAGTCAAAGATACTTTCTTTCTGTGTTCTTTGAAATCTTGTACAAAATAGAACCCACAATTGTCTCCCCATCGAACTCTGCCCACTCGCCAGTGTTCTTTAAATGGTCAATCTTTTTCTGTTTCTCATAACTGTTTGTTATTCTCCTTCCTTTTGGCATCAGACTTCACTTATCTAGTTATTTTTGTATGTGGGTTCAACTGATGATAGACATATGTGGTGTAACCGTGTTGAAATCAGTAGCAAACAGCTCAGCCACAGTGCAAACAATAAAATGCCGGAAGAGCATCATAGATAGGAGCCTCATTCTGGTTTCCCACAACATGTGTTTTTGTTGTTGCAGACAACAGAAATTCCTGCATTGTAAAGTGTATCAATGACTTGAATGTGAAAGCTGGTTTCAGGAAAAATGATAAGGATAAGAAATATATTTGAACTCAATAATCTCCTGAGTGAATCATCAAGCAATGTTGTTGTCTATAATAATTATTATAGCTATCATCAATCTCAAACAAAGAAGTTATGTTGCTTTTGTTTTCCAGATTCAGGTCAAAGCGCGGGAGCTCTGAAGTTGATGACTGTGATGAGTGTTTGCCTATTTCAAAAAGAATTAACCGGCTGCATATTGAGTAAGTACATGTTTTGTTAAATTTGTATTCATCGCTTTACTTGGAAGCAGTGGATGATCATCTTTATTCATAGCTATTGTTTATACACTTGTGATTGAATTTTAGGGGGCAGCAGTTAAACAGTGATGGGCAGTTAACCCTTAGGCTGGTTGTCACGACATATGTCGCGCTACTTTACGTATACTGTCACCTGGTTGTCACGACATATGTCGCGCTACTGGCTCAGTCTGTTTGGTTGGTTCCGATTACCTCCCATGGATGCGAAAACCTATATGACCGTTTTTTGAGTCACTTGAGAAAAAGTGACTCTATGTAATCGGTCAGTGTTAGTCTGTCCGGCCGGCCGGCCGGCCGGCCGGCCGTCCGTAGACACCACCTTAACGTTGGACTTTTCTCGGAAACTATCAAAGCGATCGGGCTCATATTTTGTTTAGTCGTGACCTCCAATGACCTCTACACTTTAACGATGGTTTCGTTGACCTTTGACCTTTTTCAAGGTCACAGGTCAGCGTCAAAGGAAAAATTAGACATTTTATATCTTTGACAAAGTTCATCGGATGTGATTGAAACTTTGTAGGATTATTCTTTACATCAAAGTATTTACATCTGTAGCCTTTTACGAACGTTATCAGAAAAACAAGGGAGATAACTAGCCTTTTCTGTTCGGCAACACACAACTTAACGTTGGGCTTTTCTCGGAAACTATAAAAGTGACCGGGCTCAAATTTTATGTGAACGTGACTCATTGTGTTGTGAATAGCAATTTCTTCCTGTCCATCTGATGCCTCATATAATATTCAGAACTGCGAAAGTGACTCGATCGAGCGTTTGCTCTTCTTGTCTTTATTTTTCTCTCTGTTATTTCACCAGTGGCTATGTAACATGTGTTACAGAATTGCACCAGTGTAAGGGTTAAATTGTACTCACCTCTTGCAGGTTGGAATGGGGCTTTATATTCAGAAGAAAAAGGTTTATTTTGATGATTACTGCTAGAAGTCATGCGACTTGCAAGTATGTTTACATAAGTAAAGTGGATGATATTTTTTATTCATAGCTAATGTTTATATACCTGTGATTGAATTTTAGGGGGCAGCAGAAGAAAAGTGACGAGCAGTTTGGTTGTACTCACCAAGAGGTAAGCAATTTTTTTTAAAGATAATTCTTCAATCAATACTACAAAGTACATGTGTACATTTTAAGATTATAAAGTGTTTAAGGACATTTTTGGCCTTCTTTTTTTAGGTGGCTTTTGTTCACCTATGGATTTTATTCCATGTATCAAACAATGTCAAAGCAACAAACACATCTGAATACAAGATAACGCTTACATTATGTATTTGTTTTTGTATTTTACATGATCTTTGAAAAGTTAAACATCTTTACTGAAGAAGAAGACTGTTTCTCACCGAGTTCACATGTGTTTACATTTTACCGATGAGAGCACTTATATGTCACTGCCATTTTATGTGAGTGAGAATTGTGAACATGAAGAGCAAGTATAAACATTGATTCAATGGTAAACCTTATTTTACATTAATCTGTGTCTTCAGCAGCCACTGAATGGTCATGGAATGAACAACAACTCGCAGCCATCAGCATCATGGCAGGATGGAATGACTCAGCAACCAAACGGCTTGTCGTCTCAAGACTTCCTAGCAGCATCAGGGTCAGGAGCGCTGTTGAACGGCGCATCACAGTACAGTCCTCAGGTGCCGCATGGCTCAATGTATCAAGGGATGCCAGGCGAACCCCGAAATGGATTCATGTCAGCTCACTGTCCAGGTCCAGGTTTTCCAGACCAGCAGCAGTTCTCGCAGCAAGGTCCTGTCATGAACATTGGTCCTCATTTTGCACAAGACACGCGTCCTGGTATTCCCGAAGAGGAAGCGCCTGACAGCATGGACTATGACCCTGAGCTAGATGCGGGGGAGAACCCTCACTACTATAACATCAACAACGTTCTTTTCAATGCTCACTGTCAGCGCATGAGACGGGAAGGCTTTTCTATTGATCCTGGTGATCCTGGCTCCTTTTCTTAGATATTTTTCTGGTGTGGAGTCATTTTTGTTGAACATGTGATGGCTTTCTCTGTTGTGTCTCTTGAGACAATGAAGCTTTGGAGTTGTCCCTTGGTGCTGCGCGTGTGTTTGTACCTGTTTCTGTCCTGTTAATTGTCCTGTTGTGCAAGCAAAATATAATACTTTTTAATAGACGTTCCATTCCAAGACCAAGCTCAGAGGACCTGGTTGGTGCTTTCTCAAACCAGACATTCCGTAAATGAGTTGACATGATTTGTTTGTGAGCATGTTGGTAGGCTGATGGTGGGATGTAGGAGAAGCTGGAAGCTGGATGGATGTAAAAATCAAAACCTACCATGACCTAAATGTGTGTGACATGAAGTATGTATATATATATATATGTGTGAAATGTTAAGATGGTGTCTTACTGCTGCCATGGGTTGTAGGGACCGAATGATCAGGTGTAGATTTCCATTGGGAGACGTTCCATGTGTAAAAAGCTCTGGGGCGGTTTTGTTCCAGCTCTGAGGAAGCAAGTTTCCGCAGTTGTCTAAAATCGCTTACAACTGTAGGCAGAGTTCCGCGTTACTTTTTGTTTTCTTAAGTTCCCATATTCCTAGGGTATCACCACACGTAAACAGATAGATCTAAGATGCTAGAATGGATAGGTAAATCGCAATAATTGATTAGTTATGTCAAAAAGTGAATATGCTGTGCATTGTCTTGGTAATGCTCGACACAGACCATCACAGGTCATACAAACCTTAATAGGGAGATGCAGCAATACAAACACAATGTTTTGGTGACATAAAAAGTTACAGAGTGGTCCTAGATTTCTCTCAGAGTTAATTAATTCATTTAGACGACGTTCCAGCTTTGAGGCGATTTGCAAAACGGGAAACGTAGCGCAATATAGGTGAACAACTGCGAAAACTTGTTTCCTCAGAGCTATTTATGAATGGAATGTCTCCCACATCATGACTCCTGTTCCTCGCAAGTTACATTAAGGTAGTTCACTGGACCCGTTAAATATAATTTGGTTTCTCCCAAAAGTTGGTTATTTTTTAAGTTCGATCTGTCTGCTATGCATTCAGCATAAAAAAAATATAGGGTAGTGGGTTCGTTTCGGAGCTATGAGTCTCGGAAGACAGTGCCCGTTTTGAATTTTGGACCGAAAAATCGAAAAATGGGTATGTTTTGAAAACGGCCAATTACACAAACATCTGCATAGGAATAGTCATTTAAAAAATATCACCCAAAGCAGCAATGGGCAGGTAACGAAGTGCACTGGTAAACGAAAATGTTGCGCATACTCAAACTTTGTGACGTCACGTCTTTTGCCAGAGTTTATTTTAAATTTGTTCCTCATGTTGAGGTATTTTATTGCTGGTAGCCTGGAAATAAATTACGATTTGATGAGATGGGTTGTAAACGCAAGAGCGATCAAAACGGCATTAAAAAAACCAAAAAAAACGACAGGTTGGTGGTGTTTTTAGGGGGGGTTCACTCCCTTGATTAACCCCACCCTTTGCACTATTACTGTCCAGTGTGCCTCAGAAAAATATGTGTCACGATAATGTAAAGGGCTGTTGTCCGATCATTTGTCTCAGATATATGAGCCAACTAAATTATGTTTTTAAAAACCACTGTTACATATGACCTCTGTTGAAAGTCAAAGGTCACCGCAACTTTGAAAGGCCACAAGTCCGTTTCAAATGTAATAAAAACGCCAATCAAAAGGTGGAGGTCACTTGTTTGATACAAGTGTAATAATAAAAATTAATAATCAAGGCTTGGTTTATAATTTTGCTTAATAGTGCGTACTGTTATTTGTTACGGTTTGAAGGCTGGGACTTTTTGAGGGTGGAATTAAAGCAATTTTTCGCCTTATGGGCCCCTTATGCCTCGAAGGACTTCAATTATTGTATTATCTGCTGCCAGCGTACAGTAGAAAGAGGGCTGCATACACAAGACACTTGTTCTTAATACTACTGGCTGTTATTCTAGTTCAAACACCGGTTTTAACATGTGGTATTCTGATGCAATCACGCTGTGAGCATCACGGGTTGGGAGACACTCTCTTACCTGCTACCGGAGCTTCAATGTTAGCTTTGGTGATTATTACGATGTCACTGGCAAAGAGAACGGCTTTGTACCGATTTCATTAGATGCCCACGTGTTTTTGACCTCGTGGTTGGGAGGCGTGTCGCATTGTTTTTATTTCTGGCGGTGTCGTCATTTTCTGACGTCATTCACTTACGCTGCCTGAAAAATGTGACGTTTGTTCTATTTACGTCATTCGAATGTTCGACGTGTTCTTCTTCTTCTGCGTTCCCTGTTCGATGTGTTCGAATTCCCAGCCTGCCAGGAAAAAATGGCGACACAACTCAGTGGCTTCCCTTTGTGTATGAAGAGTAATGTCCCTGTCTCCATTTGACCTGCCTTAAGTTAAAAACATTGTCAAACACTGCCATATACGTATTCCATCTTGTCATCTTTTGGCACCAAAGCTTTGAACATTATTGTCCCGATGCTTCCGGAAAACATCTGTTTTTACCAAGATGTTTCATGTTACATGTAATCTTCATGAAGCTTTGAATGAACGTCAGTTGCAACAGAATAAACTACAGATTAGGTAGTGAACACTGTCATGTAGGTAGGCTTCATCAATATGCATAAATCTTCAGTGAAGACATTTCCATGAATCCGTTCATGCATAAGTAATATGCTTGTCGTATGTTAGTAGGGTGACAAGATTAATTTCTTTGTAAAAAACACATTGTTCTAGGCACTAGTTTTAGTTATCTTTTTCATTTAATGGGTCAAACTCAAATGGTTTGCCAAAGGCTTTGTAATTTTAAATGTGATTTAAACTATATATTTTCCACACGACCCATGCCATGGAAAAAGGGAAGAACGTTGCACTGCCGTTCAATTGGGGATACTTCCTGTAAAGTTTTGTCGCAAAATTATGAAAGGACATACCCATAACACAGTGCTTACCATTGTGTGTGTGGTCCAAAACTCTGTCATTTTTACTTTTTTTTTATCCTCTAGAATAGAAAACGCAGTACATGTATAACTTATAAGGTGATTGACAAGTGTATTTGTCAAGTGATCCAACAGCCCCACTTAGAAGTAATCTTTGCACAAAGAACAAAATGTCTGGTTTTGAACAACTTAATTAGAAAGCTTGTTTCCTGTAAAACTGTTCCATTGTGACTTGTATCTGTGTGTTTGACTGATGGGGAACATGAGAATTTGTTTTCACATAGTAATGTCCAGTTGTCACAGCTATTGTACTTGACTGTGATGATAGTTTTCCCTGTACATATGTTTGTTACTATTTATGTGATCTAAACACAATCTTGCAAGTGTGTATGTTCCTTTGCTTTTCCTGTTTTGTCAGCTCTTTCACACATTGAATACAACTTTCACCAGACTGGGAGACGTTAAAAAAAAAAGAAGATAAAAAAGCGGTGAATGATAATGTAAGGATCCTCGTGGATCATCTGGATGCATGTAGGAACTGTACATGTACTTCCAAGTGTGTTTTTTCAGGGCTTCACTAGCTGTCCTGGTGTGCATGTTGACATGCAGTAAGAATTCTGTAGAAATGGTTTGAACTGTGCTTTTATGTGAACATTTTTTGTTGCAAAGAACAAAAGAAAACATCAGGTGGCTGTAGTGTGGTTTTATGAAGGAAATGATGAGTATTTGACTTTATATGGTTATATGTCTGGTCTTCCTTGTGTGTAGCAATGGAGTTGATTCTCATGAATTCAAAAGTACAATTGTGTGTAGCAACAGCTGTAACACATAGTCACTTTATTGTGCATAGTCTGAAGATCTTAGTATAATGTGAGCGTGTGTTTGAATTGAGGAAAGAGCATGAAAATAAAGCGCAAGCAGTTTCAATTTTCATGTATATGTGCAAAAGTCTTTTTTTATATGGTGTGTCTATGAGTATGAATGTGTTGATTTTTTTCTAAAGAATTTTCTGTTAGGCGAGCACACATATATGAAAATACATGTACACAGATGCACTCGCACATGCGGGAACACAAGCACAGACACATGCTGGTTAAAAATTCTCATTCATGATTAGAATGATAACTGTTGGCAAACAATACTTATGAGTTAATTAACAAAAACAAACCCCCCAAAAGTGTTCCCATTCCCAGAGCAACCCTTACTTTCCCAACTTAACCCTAGAACCGTTTTTGAAGCTTCCAAAAAAAGAAAAAGACAGAAAGACACTTTAATTACTGATGACAGAATGGATTAGCTACCCTTTCCCAACATTTGGGGTACACAACTTGCACCAGTATTTACCAATGAAAAGCCTCTTTAGCACATAAGGAAATAAAACAAAATATCGAAACACCTACCCTTATTATTTTGGCCTTGTCAACGGAAGCAAACAATAACGTTTGTTTGTCCTTGCAGTGCCAGTAAAGACAAGAGCACAATGAGGACAACCATCACTGCGGATAAAATGTTACCCTTTTTTTTCATTTTCATTACTGTGTAATCCCATTGGTGGGTGATTTGGGTCACTTTCTCCCATTGGAAAGCTAGCAGCAACCAGAGTCGCACTACGTACCAGTTGTGTGCGTGTTTAGGTGGAATCGGCCACCTGTACTTATATAGAGTTTACCCCGGCCTGGATTCGAACCCACGACCAGATGGTATCAGCTGTAAACGTTATCGCAGATGTTGTAAAAACTCATGACTGCAACCAGAACTATAGAAGAGTAGTCAGTGTGTGATTTTGTTTTTTGTAGCCTTTTTCCTGAATAGATAGTAGGCCTATGTCTGAAGAAATCTTGTCGTCTGTGTGTCTGTCTGCCCCTCTCTATCTCCACCACACACCATTATTATTATGTCGGTACAACACACACACATTTTTGTTTTAATCACGCATCTCTAATAATCAGAAGTATGCAGCCTTAGCTCTGCCCCGGTCCACCTTTTTGGGACCGATGTGGATTTAGAGAGTGCTCTCCCTTGACATTGATGGCGGACAACTTAGCGCGAAAAACAAGTTTCGCCTTCGTTGCTCGAGCTATTGATCGTTCATCGTAGCGAAAATGGACGAAGACCTGTTTGACTTGGAGTATGCAGATGAACTTGATGCTATTGACGACGAGGGTGAGTGTTCATGGGGAGGTTGGCACGATATCATGAAATTGTGTCAGTTTTGACTGGATCTGAGTCAGTGACAGTCACGACTCACTCAGTTGAGTCAGTAGTAGTAAAATTGATATTAAAATTCCTACGGTTTTTTGCCATTAAGGACTACACGACTCAGTGAGTGGAGGTCCCACTTATATTGATACTGATAGTATTAGTAACTAAGTAAGTATCAGTGCCAAAGACTCTTGGTTTCAGAATCAGTGCCACATTACATCTAGTGTTACCAATAATAATACTGTTACAGAGGGAAGACCACGAAGATTTCAGTCTAACAGTAACACTGAACATGTTAATAGCAGCTTAGTGGGTTTTTTTTCTGTTCAAGAATCTTGAACAAAACGATTTTCTTTGCAACTGCATCTGTAGAGTATAGAGTGATAGTGATAGACTATCGTCATACTCATAGAGCATTGATCTTCCCAGCCTTAGGCAGTAAGTTGCTTGGACATCGATTACAAATGTTTGGTCCAAATGTCCCGGCTTTGTCCATTTAAGGGGATTGTCAATGTAAAAAAAAACTTCCCAGTCTCACAATCACATGTCAAAACCATTGGAGTTGGACAGTTAGTCAACCGGACAGAAGTCAGATGAAGATAAAAAATAGTATACCTCAATCAATCAATGACCGAAGACAGGCCTGGGGATAACACTTCTAGAGGCTTAGAATGCGCTCTTTGACAGAAATACTTGGTCATCATCAAACAGATCACACAAAATAATTTACTTTTTAGTGAACTCACACCCACCAAGCAAGATGAAACAAGTACTGTCACATATATATATGGTTCATCATTCAATCTCAGATATTATTGTTGATAACTTAATGTTATTTGTTCTTTAGGAGGACCAGATGATGAATATGGTGGCCCCAAATCAAGACGAAGCTTGCACTTCACAACACCAAAGTCAAAGACCAGCAGCAACACTGATACTACTACTAGTGATAGCAAAAAGAAAACCAAAGTCTCAAGCGAGGTGTGTGACTTGAACAACAGCACTCTTTCAGCTGCACTCAGTCAGTCCCAAGGAGAATTAAATGACACAATTCTGTCGGAGGATGAGGTGGATGGGACACCAGTGGAAGCTGACCAGTCAGTGCCAGACAGTGCTGTGAGAAATGGTCAGCAGAACAAGAAGAGGAGTGCTAGAGACGAGGACCGTCTTGACAATGAGGTTGACGACTTCTTTGACAGCCTGCCAGATTTAGGTGAGCTTGGTTTTGTTCTTGAAAGAAATGGATAGGTGCTTTGTCAACAACAAAAATTAAATAAAAGTACCACACATCTTTCTTCTTTTTGCCGATTACACTTCTTATTGTCATCCCGGACAGCGAGACGAATGATGCCATCTTCTCCGCTTCTTCTAAAAGTAAAAAGAAATAACTTGTTATTATGTGTGCTAGGCTTCATGATGTATTATATGACAACATTAACAGTAACACCAATTGGCTCACGAAGTGTAGCCTATGCGATCGTAACTTTGTCTGTCTGTGCGTTTGTGCGTGCGTGTGTGTGTGTGCGTGTGTGTATGTCTGTGGTAGAAACTTTAACATTTCCGAGTCTATGTGTGAGTGGTTATCCAAGACTATGGATAAAGCTCGCATAAGATTACGTCACGGTCAAAAGTGTTTGACGTCAATTAATGCATCATGACGGCATGCCTCCCTGTAGTCTTTCTCTCTCGCGTGGTGTGTGTGGTCTCGGTCATTGTTATTTTGAGCGGGCCGAGACTATTTGGCAGTCGTGTCCCTGTAAGTAGGCTACATGCAGACACAGACAGATCTAGATCTAGTGTCTCTCTTTCTTGCACAGTGTCACCTAAGCTTACTGTGTGTGTGGGTGTGTATGTGTGACGGAGTGATTGAGTTTGTGTTACTGTTTGTCTATTTCTTACGTGAGCCTTGAAGGCTTCGCCTCTTGTTTTCTTGATGTGTAGTTTTATCAATTTAGGGAAACGTCTTAAGTAAATCAACAGCAAATGAACAATTTACAACAAATAGGAAAGGAAGTTAGGAACCGTAACGCTTGTTTGTAATCAGATTATTAGATACGTTCAGGAGTCTGTAATGATATTTTTTCATTCATTTGGACAATTTCCTCATTTTTGATTAGAGTATTTTATTCATTAAACTTAGCAGTTCAGTGTGCATTTTTTTTTCCACTCGGTTGGTTATTCCTTCATCAAGGTTGTAGTTTGAATTGATTTATTTCTAGATTCAAATTTGATATAAAATTTAGGTATACATGTTTCTGTCCTTTTTGTTGTTGTTGACAGAACCAGAGCCCAAAAGGGCACGTAACTCAGCCCACGGAAGAGATGATGCTGATGACTGGGATGGTCCCCCGTCACCCCCAAGAATCCCTCGTTCAGGGAGAACAAGTGAACACAACAGACCGCACGGCAGCCATAGATCTGAGACACTGGATGACCAGCAGAACAGGCTACTAGAGGGTAGGAGCAAGCACTGGAAGGACATTAGTCATTTAGTCGGGGGCCCGGTAGCTCAGTTGGTAGAGCACTGGACTTGTGATCGGAAGGTCGCAGGTTCGAATTCGGGCCGGGACGGACACGGGTCAACTTTATGTGCAGACCCAGAGACGGAAGCCATGTCCCACCCCCGTGTCATCACAATGGCACGTAAAAGACCTTGGTCATTCTGCCATAAGTGCAGGTGGCTGAATACACCTAAACACGCAGACACCTGGGTAGCGCGACTCCGTTGCTGCTAGCTTTCCACTGGGAGGAAGCGACCCGAATTTCCCAGCGATGGGACAATAAAGTAATGAAAATGAAAATGAAAATGAAAATGTAGTGTGTTCTTATTGGTGTTACTGTTAGTGTTACTTGTCAGTGAGTGCTGCAGCACTTCTGCGTTCATGGGCTCCAACTTCCACATACACGTTTTTCTACAAGTGAGTTTTCGAGATGGGTTTTATGACCATCGGGGGATGCATGTATCATTTTCCTAAAACCCACCAAACTCTGACATGTCTGGATTACAGAATATTTTCTAAGAAAGTAGAATTCCGGTGTAGGGCAAAAAAAAAAAAAAAAAGGGTGGTTAAGGTAACATAGGTCATAGCCAAAAAAAATAGGGTAGGAAGGTAGGCAATCACTTTTTTTTAAAAACTTTTTTTCTTAATAGCATGCAGAGCAACCAAGCGTGTAGCACTCGCAACCGAAGAAGATGCCGCCATTTTTGTCATGGCAAGCGTCTGTTGGGCCTAATTTAGTAGAAGGAGTTATTTCCCTTGCATCGCCTGTCGTCTGCATGACGACTCGAGCGCTTTCGCTTTCATTGCGTTTTCTGCACTCGTTTTCTTGTGGGTTTTTTGGTGTTTTTTTGACAAATGTAATAAAAAGTTATAGGGTTACCGTAACCACACCTATTATTTTTTTTAGGCCTAGTAAATATCTGAACTGAGGAAGATTGAGGATTATCCCATGGAGTTCTCATACCCCGCGGGCAATCATAAAAAGGAGTTCCCGTCAATTGAAATGATTTTGTTGACAAAAGATTTTATGAATTGTAGTATTAGTGCAGTATTATGTTTTTGGAATTATATAAAGGTTGTAATTTTCAGGTTATGATTTTGAGAGGCGGAGGGTGCTCCGTGCAATTCCTGACTGCGACTTTGTGCCTGCCACAAGTTTTGAGGGTGAAAGAGTGTACATGAAGCTGAAGGACGAGACCATCCTTGAAAGAGAGGTGAGTCAGAACCACTGAAGAAGGGTTATGTTGAACTGCAGTTTCAGGTAATACAGTTACATGGTTTGCATTCACACATGAGAATCTTCACATTTTTGCAGGAAATCACTGATTTTTGTGTGAGATACAAGACATAATTTCACAGCAGTTTTTGTGGCCCATCCTCACAATTTAATAACATTATTTTAGAACTACCTAAAGGACAATTTCAGACTTTTTCATAATATCCCTGTTCCTGTTGCTTGTATGAGAAATATTCTACATGCAATTTACCGCACCTAGACTGCTGTGCTGTTATTTGGAGGGGGGGGGGGGGGGGGGTAAACAAGAAACACAGGGAAGATATCAGTGTTACAACTACGAGCTATTTTTTCTTCTTCTTATTGTATTGCAGATTGATGGCATGGGTAAGCTAGCTCGCAGCTCAGCGTCCTTGTTACCTGTGTCTATCAGTGCTATGCGGGAACATCTTGAGGATGAGGTAAGTCAGTTGTGTGAGTCTGTGAAACACTCTTTATGACAATCTTTGGGTTATCATCAGCATCAGTAATTGTATCTTTTCAAGCACTTTTGGCTGGGAAATTCGCTGGGCTTTTTAAAAAAAAAATGATTGTAGGAGAGCAAAAGTAAGCAAGTTGTTATTGCTTCTAGTTGTAGGATCATGATATGTTGCAGTTGTATTTTTCTTTCTTTTTTCCTTTTTGGATTTAGCATAAGAAAACTGTATTGGAATTGAGGTGTTCTACAGTTTTCAGACTCTGTTTCTTGTTGTGCTCCTTTTATGGTGTTCCAGTTCTACAACCTACTCATAAAAAAATATAGGCACTTGTAGTGATAAGCCTGAACAAGGTTTTTTTAAAATTTTATCTGAGAGTTTACAGCTAAAAAAATGTGATGGGTGAAAGTTGTCGCAACAGTGGAAAACTCAACTGCTGTTGCTATCCTTGGCTTTTTGCAGAGACACAGAGAACTGCTGCAAGAGGCACAGGATTTGACACAGAGAGTCAGGAGGTAACCACTTGCTACATTTTAGTTTTTATGTGTTCTTTTTTTCTTTTTGGTCAGTACAAGACAATACAGTAAAACCTGCATCTAGCGGACCCTTATTTCGACGGACACCTTAGCATAACGGACAATTCAAGTGAGGACGGATGTATTTTACTCTCAAAAACACCTTAAAAGAGCGAACACCTCAAAGGCGCGGACGCGGACACCCTTTTTTGGTCCCGATTGGGTTCGTTACTTGTCAACAACGGACAAACCCTTGAAGCAGACAGCTTTTAGCAGACGCTGGTCCGCCATCTTGGTTCTGCAAATACAATCTCGCTGGCGATGTGAACGCGCGAGAAGCTTATTTTGTAAGCCAATGACAGCACTTGAAAGAAGTTGATTTTTGTATGGTGCACGCTCATTGGTCGATGCCGTGAACTCACAAACATTTCGGGTTTCTACTTTCTGTAATGTGGTGCATCTTCGTCTCATCCTTCGTCTTCGTCTCATCATGCCAAAACGACAAATTTTGACTTTAGAAGAGAGAGTCGATGTCATTAAGACCGTTCAAAAAGTGGCTGATGAGCTGAATTGCGGAAAAACTCAAATTTCCAACATAAAAGCTGATCAAACACAAATTCTCAGTCAGTGGGACTCCGGTGCCAGATCGACGGCAAAATGTGTTAAGAGAAGAAAAACAACCTATGATGAGTTGAACGAAGTACTCTTCAAGTGGTTTTCAACAGCTCGATCAAAGAATCTTCGAGTGAATGGCCCATTGCTTCAGATAAGAAACCGATTGCACCTCTCTCTCTCTCTCTCTCTCTCTCTCTCTCTCTCTCTCTCTCTCTCTCTCTCTCTCTCTCTCTCTCTCTCTCTCTCTCTCTCTCTCTCTCTCTCTCTCTCTCTCTCTCTCTCTCTCTCTCTCTCTCTCTCTCCTTTTCTTTGAAAAAAACCACAAAAAAAACCTTGAGGGCTTCAAAACGTCTTTGAGTTTTAATAATCACTGTGTCAAAAAAGAATCAGTGACTTGGTTTTTTTTCCCAAAAAATGTTGGCGCATTCATATTCATAAGAAAGGACACCTTGCTACAAAGAACAGTGGCAAGGCTCCCCAAGAGCGTCCTTTGCTCGCAGGTTTTACTGTAGTGTAGAGGTTTGTTAGAAAATAGAGTAGGTATCTGTGTTTTTTTTTTTGTGGGGGGGGGGGGGGGGGGGGGGGGGGGGAGTGGAAGATTGTATGTTTGACGTCAGTTTGCCCGTGTTCTGATTATTAATTTAGATTTACCAAGCACAATGTTATTTTGCATATAGCCCCTTAACTACCGAAAGAAAACGAAAGTGAAACTAGAGTTATACCCCAGAGTGACCGCCCTTTGCAGGTGGCGCCAGCAGTGCTTGGCGCCAAGCACTGTCAGCTGGAATGCGGCACAGGCAACGCGGGCGCGCCACTTATCACTTCACCTCTTTTCGCCGACGTGTACACATCGTCAGTGCCTACGGTCTAGTTTCCTGGATCTCTACCGGTTGTTTTTTCGTCAGTGATTCTATGGCTTATTCTTCTTGGAAGAAAATACATAAAGAAGATTAAGCCTCCTCGTGTCTGTGCACGGTGTTTTTTCCCTACGCTTCTGGTGTGAATACCGTTGGTTTCTTGTGATCTTCACACGCGACCGGTGTCTTCTTGTTCAGGGAAGTGAAAATTTTTTTTCTATTTTTGATTCAGCTATCGTCTGCTTGCTAGCTTTATCTTCTTTCCTAGTTCATTCACATTATAATTATGTCTGGTTCTGATCAGAGCCGGGATAGCACGGGACGTTGGGCCCCCAGCCCGGACCCCACTCCTAACGCTCTGCGTAAGCGTCGTTCAAAACAAAGAAAGTTGGATCTTCTCCAACAAAGGTTGTTGAGTGCGCCGATTTCTGGCCGCTCGACCCCGGAGCCCCCTTCCCCTTTGAGTGGGGGCTCCGAGGTTCAACCTTCCCCCTCTCACCCGCCTTTACGGAGTGAGACTCCCTCTGGTCTACTAGTTGGTTCCGGGGGGCAGGCGGGTGGTCCGGTTTTGCCTGACTACCCCCCTCCCCCCGGTCTTCAGGGTCAGGGTCCGGACCAACTGCGGGGTCAAGTCACGGAGGCTTTGGAGGCGGTCTCAGCGCTCCCCTCCACTGCCTCCCAGCTACCTGCAGCGTCCGCCGCAGCTCTCTCTGCGGCCTGTCAAGTCTTACGTGACGCTGGTTTCCTGGGGATTTCATCTGTCCAGTCACTCGCAGCCCCTTGCGTGATATCGGACTTAGATGCCCTGGTCATGTCGGTTGACCGCTCCTCTCCCGATCACGGGGACGCCAACCGGACCACGAGCCTGGACAAGGCCCGGTCAATGGGCTTGGGCGAGTCCGCGGCCCGGGCCCCGTGCTCTCGCGGGGCCGGGGCCGGGGCCCGGGCCGCTGGCCTGGACGGGTCCCGGGCCGCTGGCCTGGACGGGGCCCGGGCCCCGTGCTTTGACGGGGCCTGGGCCCGGTGCTCCGGCGGGGCCGGGGCCCGGGCCGCTGGCCTGGACGGGGCCCGGGCCGCTGGCCTGGACGGGGCCCGGGCCCCTGGCCTGGACGGGGCCCGGGCCGCTGGCCTGGTCGGGGCCCGGGCCCCGTGCTCTGGCGGGGCCCGGGCCGCTGGCCTGGTCGGGGCCTGGGCCCCGTGCTCCGGCGGGGCCGGGGCCTGGGCCCCGGTCCGGGCCCCGTGCCCCGATGGGGCCGGGGCCCGGGCCGCTGCCCTGAACGGGGCCGCGATTTGGGACAGCTCCCGTGCCGCTCCTCCTAACGGGCCCGCGGCATGGGACGGTTCTGATGTGGCCCCCCCTCACGGGGGACATACCTCACAGGCGGTGGCCTCCTCGGTTCTGGCGGGCTCTGGTTTCGACCACCCCCAGGACTTTGATTTAGGCCTGCCTTCCGCCTTTCAGGAGTTCGACGACATCTCGTCCGAGGACGATCTGTATCCTGAACTTCAGCCACCTAAGGTTGCTGACACATCTTCAAACAGTCTTCTTTCAATGATGTCCTCATTCAAGGAGGAACTCTTTTCTCTGAGACGCTCCGTCCAGGGTCAGCTTGACTCTCTCTCCTCTGCAGTCCGGGGAGGAGGTTCCGGTTCTATACCATCAACCACACACTCTGAGAACCCCTCGGCTCCCCAGGCTCCACGCCCTGGGTGTCCTCCTTCTCCTCCGCTGGCTCTTTTTGAGTCAGAGGAAATTTCCCCTGAGGACCCGTCTGCCGACAGGTCCACGGTGACGACCACATTCCTCAACCTGTTGGCGGACAAGTTGGGAGACGGGGCGTTTTCTGAAGGCCAGTCCTCTAAGGCTAACGCTCGGGCGGCTTTCGACTCCATGCAGGGGGGTCCCCTGAGTGACAGGCGCTCGCGCCTACGCCTGACCTGTCACCCTAACCTTCGGTTGGCGTGGGACCTGGTGCTCCAGTCTTTCCGGTCTAATGATTCGGACAAGACTGGCAGCACTGTCCCCCAGAAGCCCAGGACACTGCCCCCTCTTTCCCCAATCCTAGGGATCCTTTTTCTTTCCCTAGGATGACTTGTAAAAGTGGGGGTCAGTTCGCGTTCGACTCTAGCACCCTCCCTTTTCAACACACCAGTAAGGCGGTGGGTGCCGATAACGAACCTTTTCGGGGCTCTGCCCCTGCAGTGTCCTCCTTCGCTTTGACCCCGTTGGCTTTTTCGCATTTGGAGGGGGTCGTCAGCGACTCTCTTCAATGTCTCTCCAATGCATGGCATTGGTCAGACGCTGCCATCAACTCGACGGGTACGGTGGCCTCCGGTTCCAACCTCCGGTCTGGTTTCACGCCCCTAGCCCAGGTGGACTGTAACCAGGCCGGACACGCCTTTTCTGCCCTTAGGGCGGCTATGACCTCTCAGACGGAACTTCTCCTCCGTCTCAGAGCACAGCTGCTCGCGCTGTTCCGGGACGCACACCTTAAGTCGTCCTATCTCTCACCTGAGGAACGGCGTTCTTTGCGGAACACCCTGACCACGCCTTCCGCACTGTTTAATCCCGGCACTGTCAAGGCCGTGGTTGAACAGTCGCACAAGCGGCGTCAGTCAGATTTCTTGGTAGGGTCGCGGACGTGTTCTGCCCCCCCTCCCAAGCGTCACAAGGGCAACCCACCCAAGGATTTCCGCCCCCCTGCCACTCAAACTTCTTCTTTTCAACCGGTGCGGCCCACTCGGCAACCGGAATCTCAGAATTTTCGCCGTCCTCAGCCCGTCGGGCAGAAGCGGCAGAAGGCTCGAAAACCAGGGCAGAAGGGCCCCCAGAAGCGGCAGCCTCCTTCGGGTCCCTTTTGACTCGCCCCGCCCGCCCTCCCAACACCCTGCCCCTCTCCTGTCCTCCGTGGGCTCTCTTCGACGTGCTCTCTCGGCTTGGGAGAAACACGTTCGAAATCAGTATGTGTTGAGAGTGGTACGGACGGGGTACTCCTTCCCTCTGGTTTCCCCCCCTCCTCTCACGGGCGTTCCGATTGCGTTCCCAGAACCAAGCGATCCCTCTCGGGCTCGTGCTCTGGAGGCAGAGGTCCGGGACCTGTTGACAAAAGGCGCCATCTTCCCGGTGTCCAACCCCGGCCCGGGATTTTACGCCCGTCTCTTCACGGTCCCCAAAAAGAACGGCGAGTTCAGGCCGATTCTCGACCTCTCTGCTCTAAACGAGCACATTCAAAAGTCTCCTTTCAAGATGGAGACTCCCCCCTCTATCAGACTTGCCATCCGGCCGGGGGATTGGGCCACGTCTCTCGATCTATCGGACGCTTATTTTCACATCCTGGTCCACGAGAACGTTCAACACCTCCTCCGGTTCGTCTGGTCAGGGGTGGTCTACCAGTTTCGGGCCCTCCCCTTCGGTCTGTCTCTGGCCCCCCTCATTTTCACCAAGGTCACCAGAGAACTGGCTGCCTTGGTCCGGGCGGAGGGAGTTCGCCTGAAGCTCTACCTGGACGATTGGCTGACCCTGGCGGCAACCCAGTCCCTCTGTCGGACTCACTCGCGCCTGGTCATGGACTGGACTTCAGAGTTGGGCTTTCTGATCAACCACTCCAAGTCCGACCTCCACCCGTCCCAATCTTTTGTCTATTTGGGCATGTCTTTCGACACGGTGGCCTACACGGTGGCTCCCACCTCAGCCCGTCTCGACGCCCTGACGTCACGGATTGCGCGACTCAGTGCTCGCCGCACCGTGACCCTTCGTCACCTTTGCCAACTCCTGGGTACGATGGAATCTCTTTCCCCCCTCCTTCCCCTGGGGAGGGTGTTCAAGCGTCCCCTCCAACGAGAAGTCGCTCTCCGGTCCTCGAAACCACCTGTCTACTCGCAAGTGATCACTCTGGGCCCGTGGTTTCTGGCCGCTGTCTCTCAGTGGTTAGACCCGGTGTGGCTGAGGACCCCGGTACCCATCCAGCCCCCAGCCCCTCAGGTGTTTCTTTTCACGGATGCCTCCAAGACCGGCTGGGGCGCTCACCTCGATCTCCTCGAGACCTCCGGCCTCTGGAGCCCTCAGGAGTCTCTACTCCACATCAATCTCCTCGAGATGGAGGCAGTTCGCCTCTCTCTCCTTCAGTTTGCTCCTACCCTTCGGGGAAAGTCTGTTCTCCTTCACGGGGACAACACAGTCTGCCTAGCTTACCTGAAAAACCAGGGGGGCACACACTCAACGTCCCTCTCGTTGAAGGCCGAGCAGATCTTGCTTTGGTGTTTCCAGCAGAACATCCTCCTCTCAGTGCAGTTCATCCCGGGGAAACTGAACTCCCTCGCGGATCTCCTCAGTCGCCGAGATCAGATCTTGCCGACCGAGTGGACCATTTCCCACAAGGCCCTTCTTCCTCTGTGGTCCCACTGGTTCACTCCGTTAGTGGATCTCTTTGCCACTCGGTACAGCAAGCGACTCCCTCTGTGCGTGAGTCCGTTTCACGACCCCATGGCCTTCGGAAAGGACGCATTCGCTCTGCCATGGTCGGGTCTCCAAGCCTACGCCTATCCCCCGACGGTTCTGGTAACCTGAGTCCTAGCCAAGTACGCTCAGGAGAGGCCCACACTGCTTTTGGTCGCGCCCTTTTGGCCCACGGCAGCTTGGTTCCCCGAACTGGTCGCGCTCTCCCACGTTCCCCCGTTCGACCTCAATCTCGACTCGCTCAGTCTCCTGCAACCTCGATCGGGCATCCCACACCCCGCGCCCGACTCCCTCCGCCTGACCGCCTGGCTTTTGTGCGGTCAAAGCTGCGAACATTAGGACTTTCGTCACACGCTGTTTCCTTGTCTCTTGACGCTCGGCGTCCCTCTACTAACAACCTTTACTCCCTACGCTGGTCCACTTGGGTTTCCTTCGCTGCCGGAAAGAAATTCGACCCATTACAGCCTTCTCCAACCCAGCTGGCTAATTTCCTTTCCTCCCTTCATCTACAGAAAGGTTTCAAAGCTTGTACCCTCTTAGGGTACAAATCGTCGGTCACCAGTACCATCGCGGCTGCCACGGGGGTTAGGCCTCTCCATCTCATTCATTCTTCCCTCATCACCAATCTGATCGACGGAATTAAGAACCGTTCTGTGCGCAAAACAGTCACCTTTCCCAAATGGGACGTTTTCCTCGTGCTTAACGCCTTGAGGTCTCCGCCGTTCGAACCTCTTCTTCTTCTTCTTCTTGGCGTTCGCAGAGGTTACACAATCAGTCCAGCACTGGTGATAAATGTTGTCGTTTTCTCCAACTCCTGTCGACTGCCGTATAGTTTGGTCTGCAAGGGAGTTGGTGACGGCCACACTTCTTTTCGTTCCTCATCTAGTAAGGGACATCGCTGTTCGAACCTCTGAGCTCTGCCTCCCTTCGGGACCTCACTCTCAAGACCGTTTTTCTTGTTTCGCTCGCAACTGCTCGCAGAGTCAGTGGTATCCACGCCATCAGTGGTCTCCCACACGATGTCGAGTTTGCCCCTGACCTTTCGTCCATGACTCTTTCCTTTTTGCCTGAGTTCAGAGCAAAAAAAACCAACTGGCTGATGTGTTTTCAGCCCCCCTCGTCATTCCCTCTCTCACTCGGGACCTTGACCCTGATGATCCGGATAGGTTTTTATGTCCTGTTCGGGCCATAAAGGCCTATCTTGACCGTACTGCTTCTCATAGGGCCACTAAACGAGCCTTGTTTATCTCCCTTCTGCCTAACATGGAACGAGATATCTCCAAGCAGACGATTGCTCGCTGGTTAGTTTTTTTGATCAAACAAATTTACAAAAACGCTAACCTGACACGAACGACTCCGGTTCGTGCACATGAGATCCGGGCCATCAGTTCCTCACTCAGTTTCGTTCGGGGGGTGCCGCTGACTCAAGTCATGCACGCAGCCTACTGGAGGTCTGTGTCTACCTTCACAGACTTCTACCTCCGCACGTTCTCGGCTAGACGGGGAGACGAGACCTACGGCATCAAGAAAGCTGTTCTCGCACAATCTCTGGTCTCTCTCTAGGTGAGTGTTGCCTCTTACCATAGATATGTGGATATTTTCAAATCCTTGGTTCATTCAGACAGGGGCCAGGTCCTTAGGCGTTCACTGCGCGTGCACCTCTGCCTTCCCCCTGCTCTGACAACCTTCTTTTGGAAGTGATAAGGCATGGGATCCCAACCTCCTCGGTGGTATTCTATGCAAAATAACATTGTGCTTGGTAAATCTAAATTAATCATGAAAATTTATATTAATTTTCTTATTTATTTATACTTACCAACACAATGTTATTCTTATTGCTCCCTCCCTCCTCCCCTCTTCACATGCCTATTCGGTTTTATAGGTGAAGTGATAAGTGGCGCGCCCGCGTTGCCTGTGCCGCATTCCAGCTGACAGTGCTTGGCGCCAAGCACTGCTGGCGCCACCTGCAAAGGGCGGTCACTCTGGGGTATAACTCTAGTTTCACTTTCGTTTTCTTTCGGTAGTTAAGGGGCTATATGCAAAATAACATTGTGTTGGTAAGTATAAATAAATAAGAAAATTAATATAAATTTTCATGTTCTTTTCTTTCAGTACAAGACATTAGTGTATAATATTATATGCATATTATTATGTTTGTTAGAAGAAAAAACACTTGTGATACAGATAATAAACTTATCAGAGAAAATTTTGAAAGAAACTTGCTGGGCAGGCGCAAGCGAGGCAATGATTCATTTCATTTTGATGTGATGGCAGGGTACATGAAGACGATACAGACCAGGGTGTGGAAGACATGGAGACAGAAGACCAGGAGAACATCACCACAGAAGCCCTGTGGGTGGAGAGATACACACCCAAGTGTTATATGGATCTTCTCAGCGAAGAAGTCAGTTGGGTTTTATTAGTGTCCTTTTGGGTAAAGTTGTAATGCGGCAGAGTATATTTGCCTGGATCATAAAATGTGTTTCAGAAGACAATCACTTTTTGAGATAAAAAATCAAAAGAATGCAAGATAGGAAGATAATTTAGTTATTCTGTTTATGTTTCTGAACAAGGTGTTTTTTTCCTCTTTCTTTCTATCTTTGTTTTTTTCTTTCTTTCAAAATGATATTTTTTTCTTACTTTTTCTCTCCCTCTCCATCTTTTTGTCTCCCTCTTGCTCACTTTGGTTTCCCAAAACAGAGTACATGTTTAATTTTCATTGGTCCCTTTTGCAGTCATTGCATTTATAGTTTTGCTTACATTTCGGCTGTACTCACATGTTTTCTCACCTGTATTGCTTCAGGCCGTCAACCGGATGCTGTTACATTGGCTGAAGCAGTGGGACTATGTGGTGTTCGACAGAGACGTACCTGTGGTCAAGGACAAGCAGAAGGTCAAGGACAAGGACACCTCCAACAACAAGTGGAAAAAGTTTCAGCCAGAAGTGTCCTCGGAGCTAGATCAGTTCAAACGACCTGTGCAGAAGGTACGGTATACTATAGGTGGTATTCATTTCACTTCATACTTCTCATTGGTGGGAATTTCGGGTTGCTTTGTCCCAGTGAAAATATAGCTGCAACAGGAGTTCCATTTCCCAGGTTTTAGTGTTATGGGGTAATCAGCCACCTGCACTTGTGGTCAAATGACCTGGGTCTTTAACGTGCCATGGCAGTCACAGGGGGGGGTAGGACATGGATACTGTCTCTGAGTCATCACATATCACGGCTGTTCCTAGCTTGTGCTTTAGTGTGAGTTAAAAATAGCCCAGCAGAGGGAATAGTTTGGCTACCAACAACTGCAGCCAGCAAACTGTTAAGCTCGCTTGCCTGTTATACCCAACTGCTTCCGTGCTATACTGGGAGATTGGCCTGATCAGTGCATAGCACCGAGAGCTACCAGCTGCTGTGTTATCTCTGCTGTGGGGAAAGGATGGGTGCTAAAAATAGCCTGCAGCTAAGGAAGCAGAAATGAAGCCTTGGGAACAGCCGTGATATATTAGCAGTATTAAAAAAGCGATAATAAGCTCAGGAAGATGCCTCTGGCACAGTTTCACTTTTTGAGCCAAGATTTTTACAAGGCTACGTCTTTCGCCTGTGAGTTAAGATATGGGCAATAGCAAAGTGCCATTGTACATTTGCCTGTGTTGGGATTTTTGAAGACAGAAGAAGAGACATTAGAGAAGATTAAATAGAGTCAAGGAGAACAGTGATGAAAAAAAATGGATGTGTGCCCAGAATAGAACGTTAACCCTTTTGCTGCCAATCAAAACTTACTTATGGGCATTCCTGATTGCCAGGGAATTTTGGAGTTCGGGGTGTAATAATTCACAAAAAATTCTAGCTCCAAACTGGCAGTAGGTAGGTAAGTAACACCTATGTTAGTTTTAAAGGAAATTGAACCAAGAATCTGTTTTTAGTGTCTAAACATGGAAATAATAATTAGTTTGGCTTATAATGATGTTTAAATATGAACTTTTGAAAAATCAGTCCGGCGCATCTTCCGGTGCCTGTGGATCAAACACAGGTGGCTGTTTTGCTTGCTCCAAGAAAGGATCATAATCACTGTCATCTACCTGTTTCCAACGAATCGTTTGAAAGAAGATCTCCCCCTTCCCCTGTCAGTATCCATAATCATTTGCACCGCCTGTAGCGTCAGTCCGTCTTTGCTTTACTCTACTAGGGGTCGGTTGACTGTCCCCGTTAGCCATTTTGACGAGTCGAGCTTTCTCTCCCCTTTCCTGCCGCCAAGGCCGAAAATAGCCTTCAGACGCAAAACCGCGTCACCATTTATGTTTATTCATGAGAATGAGGTATCCTACCAAGCCATTGGCTGCTATTTGTGTGTCAGCAATGACGTAGCATTTCTAGAAAATTCCTGAACTGAGGTGACGGGTTAACCCGTCCTATAGAAGCTGCGGCTGCACAGGCACATGACGGGTATACCCGTCATAAGGCAGTCAAGGGGTTGAAGGTACATTCTTTATTGTGAAAACTGTTCAGCTCACTATCTCACATCTGGCCAGGCTTTTACATGGGAAAAGACCACTCCCGACACTTGAACACATACCAATAATCACTTGACTGTTTACTGTGGTGAGTTGGCATTTTTTTATGTTGATTTCTTAATAAAGCACTAGTGGCGTTGCCAAAATCAATTCATCAAAACCTCTCCAGTGTGCACAGAGACCACCCATGCTGTTGAATTTTGGTATGTGGCCAAGTATAGAGATGGTCTTATCCTACATACGTGAGAGAGACACCCGTGAGATAATAATCGTTCAAATCCCACGTGTGTATATCATGTAAATGAGGTCATGTCAAGCAAGTCTGGCAGGGACCTGTTTTTCCACTGCTTATGATGCCAAAGTCACCGAGACAAACGTCATTATAGAAAAAAAAATTGCGCTCGCTAATTACCCTCGATGAATCTTTAGAACTAACACGTCACGCCACACTTTCAGAGTGACGTTTCTTTGCTTTGACGTAATAGATTGCACGAGGCTTTAGAAGAGATCGAGGTTCCAAAACAAGCGTCTTCAATTTAGCTGCCTCGTCTGCAAGACATTTTCAGTAAAATACACGTAAGTACAGTATGTAGGATAAACAGAATACTACATGGCTTGCTGTGTCGTACCAGATTTACACTCGTTGCTTTTTCAAATAGTGAACAGCTCGCTTTCGCTCGCAGTTCAATATTTAAAAAAACAACTGGTGTAAATCTGGTACGACACAGCAAGCCATGTAGTATTCTCTATTTATCCCATGATAGCCAAATCTTAGATGTCGAGGAGAACTGTTTACATGGAAAAGAGTATGCCTTTAAAAAAAGTATATGTAGCCCTGATACAAGTGTTATAAGTGTATCCCTGATACAAGTGTTAAAAGTTCTGTGTTTTTTTCAACCCTGAATTTGATGACTTGGACACACTTTATTTTTCCACCATTTTTTCATTCATTCAGGCTACTGCAGGTTACAAGTATTAATGTTATTTGAGGATGAAAGTCGCTTGTTCATTTCAATGCTTGTTATTCTCTCAGGTGCCAGGAGAATGGTTCCAAATAACTCTCACTTCCACTATTACACATGCCGTATACATTTAGAGGGCTTACTTCCCTTCGTTTATCAGATTATTTGTCCATCTCCAGGTGGCCCTGCTGAGTGGACCTCCTGGGCTGGGGAAGACAACACTGGCGCACATTGTAGCAAAACACGCTGGATATAATGTGGTGGAGATCAATGCCAGGTAAGCCCTGCGTCGACAATGCTAACACACTTGGCCTTTGCTTTTCACAAATGTGTTGGTAGGTCTTGGACATTGGATGGCCAGTAAAGGGTACTGCAAGGTAGAAGTTTTAATACATATTGCGGTAATCTTGATGTTTTTGTTTTGTGCACACAAGAGAGATGTTCAGAATGAAGTTTTTAATTTTAATATTCACAGATTCTTTACAGTTTTATTTTTTGTTCTTGCCAAAGGAGAAAGCCAGCCAAAGCTTTATACCACAGACATTGTTATGCAATACAAGCCCTCAAGAACTCTAAATTTTAGTTAATTTAAAATCAAAAAACAAGAATTGTAGGTTATTTGAGGTTATGGTCAATGACGAAATGATTTTGCCATTGATCATTACCTCGCCGGCATCTTGCATGCACGATTCATTGAAGGCTCTGAGATAAGTTCATTATTATTAGGCAAAAAAAAAAAAAAAAGGTGTGTTTACGGTAACATAGGCAAAAAAAAATAGGGTCGGTAGGTTGGGATTTTTTTTTTTTTTTTTTCCCCAAAAAACCATATTTTTACGTTATTTTGCATTTTTTTTTTTCCCCAAAATGCCAAAAAAAAGTCTAGGGTCGCGCGAAAAAAATAGGGTCGGTCGGGTTACCGTAAACAGACTATTTTTTTTTTTTTTTGCCTTACCATGAGTGTTTGTCTGTCTGTCGACTTAAAAGACCAGTGGGTCGGCGTACTGTAAATGTAACGTTTTGTTTTTGTCAATAATTAAACGTTCCAATGACCTACAATTCTTGTTTTGTATTCTGAATTTTGGAACGGTAGTCGTCTATCTGTTGTTGTTTTAAAAAATTTTTTTAATGTAATTTAGTTATTAAAGGGTATTACTTGAGATATGTTTGGTCATTCTTCTTCTTCTTCTTCTTCGTTCATGGGCTTAGACTCCCACGTTCACTCGTGTTTTTAGCATGAGTGGAAATTTACGTGCATGGCCGTTTTAACCCCGCCATTCAGGCAGCATATGCCGATTTCCAGGGAGGCATGCTGGGTATTTTCGTGATTCTATAACCCACCGAACTCTGACATGGATTACAGGATCTTTTCCGTGCGCACTTGATCTTGTGCTTGCGTGAACACACGAAGGGGGTTAAGTCACTAGCAGGTCAGGGGCGGATCAGTTCATTTTATGGGGGGGGTTTCCAAAAGTATATTGTGAAGATATGGGTGTGAAGGCGCGAAGCACCGAGCTGACGGCGCAAAGCGCCTAGCTTGCTAGGGGGGTCTGGGGGCATGCTCCCCCGGAAAATTTTGAAAAAATGGTGCATTCTGAGGATGATCATTACCAGTTTCAGGCAGCAGATTTTGTCACTGATTAAGACCCCAAAAATTGAAACTCAACCCAAAAAAACACACACAAATATTTATATTTTTTGGCTGGGGGGGGTTCCGGAAACCCCAGAACCCCCCCCCCCCCTCGTCCGCCCCTGCTGGTCTGCACATAAGTTGACCTGGGAGATCGGAAAAATCTCCACTCTTAACCCACCAGGCGGCAGCGACCGGGATTCGAACTCCCGACCTCCCGATTAGGAAGCCGACGTCTTACCACCACGCCACTGCGCCCGTTGGTGATTCAAAGTTAACCCTTTCATTTTTCCAGTGACGATAGAAGCGTGGAGGCGTTCACCAACAAGATTGAAGCAGCAACACAGATGAGGGCGGTGATGGGAGCTGACCCCAGACCTAACTGTCTCATCATTGATGAAATTGACGGAGCTCCACAGGTTAACCTTTTTTATATTTCAGACCTACATTTTTTTCAAATTTTCTTGTTAAGTCGCTAATAAACTTTGTTGCAGCTTTTGATTTGGACTGTGTTTTAAAAATATCTCAACTGTATTTGTGAGACATTCATTTTATTTAATTGTTCATTAATATTTCTTTCTTTCTTTCTTTTTTAATTTGTTTGTGTGTGTGTGGGTCAAATAAAGCATTATACCATCTCAAATGGGAGACTGCTGTTCACAGCTGAGCATGATATATTTATGTCTGAATAGTTGTGATCGGATCAGATTCAAAAGGATAGAGCAGACCTGGGAACCCATACGATTTCGCCGTATTTTGTACGCATGATTGTCGAGAATACGATCAGTACAGTCAGTGGAAAAAAAATATGACCAGAAACATTCCTAGACTATTTTTCTTCACAAGACCATCTCGAAGCCGATCCAGTATTTTTGACACATGATTACAGTTTTTGTCAGTAAACATTGAAAAAAAGCATTTGTTTTAAATGTATAGGTAAACTTAATTAATGGTGTGACGGACGCGTGTGAAGCATGCTTTAATCATGGATGTTCATATGCTGTGTGGAGTACGCCCATTTTTCTGAAAATACACCAAGTTTGTTTGAGAATACTCAAGTGCAAAACAGGGGTTCCCAGGTCTGATAGAGACATCAGTCATTGGTCTGCTGATGATTTTGGAATGTGAAGAACAGTCATTTATAATGTTTACTTCATGTTGAAGTGACACGCTTTGTACATACACAAGACATTTTTGTAAGGATGACTTGAATGCAGGCTTCAGTATGCTGAAAAGTTAGATGAGTGCGGTCTTTGAGAAAGACAGAGACTTTTCTTATTCCTAATTTTTTTTCCTGATAACATTGTTATCTGCTTACAGGCAGCAGTGAATGTGCTACTGAACATCTTGAAACGACCGGAAGGAGCTGCTGGTACAACCAAGAGGAAGAAGAAAGAGGGAGACATGTTGCTCAGGCCTGTCATCTGCATCTGCAATGATCTGTACGTGAAGTTGAGACTAGAGTGTTTGTGTGTGTATAATAGTTTTGTTTCGTTCAGTGGGCAAAATGTTTGTTTTTTAATCCAGCTTCAGTAACAGTTTGGTCACCTACTCAATAAGGAACTTAGAAAGGGCTATGTAGGCTGCATGTATCCTGAATTTTCATTTTTTAAATGATATGAAAATTACTTCAGGAAACTTTGAGAGTTGTTTTATTATATTTGCCTTCCTTTATGGATTATGCAAGCATGCACTCATGCACACACAAAAAAACCACACATACACACGCACGCACACACACGCACACACACACTGTTTCTGTTTCAATGCTAGTTTTTGATGAATTGAATTTTGAATATCTAAATGCAGATCTCAGATGGAAAACATTTTTTAGTTTCCTTGATGTTTTTCTGTGCAGGTATACCCCAGCTCTCAGACTGTTGCGACAACAAGCTCTAGTAATGACCTTTCCTCCTACCGAGTCTACTCGCCTGGCATCAAGGCTGTCGGAGGTAAGGGACTCTGTGTCATTTGTCTTTGTCTTTTGTCAAACATGTATTCAGACAGTTTATACTATAGAATAAAAAAACAGGAAAAGTACAGTCGAACTCGCTTAAGACGAATCACTGGGGATCGGAAAAAAAGTTCGTCTTAACTCATTCGCTGCGCAGCTAAATTTCCCCTGTGTTCCCTGCCAACGCGCGATTTAGAGCCATTTTGAAAAAAATATTAAAAATCAACAACACAAGATAACCTTACATACCTTATGTTTTTGCAAAGTTTGAAACTTACTCTTTTAGAAAATATATGAAACATTTGAAAGTACATACCTTTTGTTGTCTTCATATCCACGCAAAATATCCAATTTGAAGCAAAACAAAAAAACTTTCTACGTCATGGGTTCATCATACACAATGTCATGATCGACACTTGCATTGCCCGAATCATCACCCAAATGATCGTCCATTGGCACAAAATCGTCACCAGAATCTAAAATATCATCTCCACTATCATCATCACTGAGGTCAAGATCAGAACCGTACTGAATAACACGTTCTAGCACTCTTTTCAAGTTACTACGTCTCAGCAGAACGATCCGCCATCTTGGAAAAGTCAAAACACGTGGGTCGCACACCGTCAACAAAATTTTTATTAATCCCAACAATTTAAGGGAAGGAACTGTTTACAGTGAATGGTACCACTGTAGACAGATAGAAGTTCATTGCAGGGGTTGTTTCCCTTGGTCAGCAGGACCGTTTACACCGTTAAAAATTCGTGATATCCGTCGGAACTCAAGTGCCGGCACGCAGCCAACGCTAAACACAGGTGTCGGAATTCCAGTTCCGACGCGCAGCGAATGAGTTAACCAAAATTCGTATTAAGAAAATTGATTGATTTTTTTATTTTTATTTTTTTATTTTTTTAAGTCTTGTACATTTTATGGTGTTTCAATTTGTTTCTTTCGCAACTTTCATGCTGCTTCACGTTTAGACAATAAAGTGACATATTCAGTTACATGTTCATGTGTGTCTCATGTTGAGTGATGATTGTTGAGTTTGAGTGAGAGTGAGCACACAGATGTTTCATCCAGTTGTTACGTTTTTGGTCACACACACGCACACACTGACACTGTCCACATTCGCGGTGTTCCTATCATTTGTCCGGAATCACTTACCTTGGCGACGGGTAGCAAACCTTGGCCAATTTAGTTTTTGTTTTTTTTGCAACATGATGTTCAAATCCAAATTGAAAGCACTGACTGACTGATAAACTATCGCGAACCGGCGAACGCAAACGTTGAGAGTGTGGTTTCCCTTGTCCAAGGGAAACCACTCTGGCATCTATATTTTTTGGCAATGGCTTCCGTTCTAAACATTGATGTTTCGTTTTTGGTATTCGCGAAGGAAATAAACGTCAGTCAGTCATTCATGTTCAGTGTCTGAGCTATCAATCACTTTGATTCTAAATTTGAAATTGTTTTGTGAGTACAGTGTAATCAGTTTAACTTTATTCAGTGATCGGTTGAGCAATGGTTCAAGCAGTCGACGCAAGGGAAGACTTTGACACATGTATTCAAACTTCTCAAATTCCCATGATATGTCGATCTCGGGACGAGTTTAAAGATTTCGTCATAAGCGTGAGTAAATTACAGACATTATGCATGCTTGGGAATCCAAAAAGTGCTCGTTATAAGCATAAATTCGTTATAAAGAATTAGTTTTAAGCATTTTTTTTAAGCATGAAGAAAGAGGTATTCAGTTGGGAACTTAAAACTAATACGTTATAAGTCAAAATTCGTAACTAGCGTGTTCGTTTTAAGTGGGTTCGACTGTATGTTGTTTGATTGTTTAATTATTGACAAAACAAAACGTTACGTCTACTTCTTTATGAATCAGCAGATAGTGTGTATAAAGAGTCGTGCTATTCCTTGCAGTCTTCAGTTTTCTTTTTCTAAGATTATCAACCATCAGCAAAATGGGGGTAAAGCATTGGAGTTAAACATAAAGCTAATAACACAGTGGGACAAAAATACTGTAGAAGCAGAAACAAAAAACACAAGAGTGATGTTAGGGGCAATAACAAATTAAGGGTGGCTTCGCTCCCTGCCCAGCAGCAGGGCATTGCTGCTTGACACCATTGGTAAGCCTTCTGTGTCACTCAGATCCCTGCCTTTCCTTTCTGTGAAAATGGAGTTTTCCCATGTCCGTTTTGAGGTTCAGGTGAGAAGAATTAAAGCAGGCCTCAGAACACTGATGGTAATGTTGCCTGAGCTTGAAATCTTCCTCCTTTTGAAGGTTTTCCTCCTCCCTAAATGCCTGAAGCCCCGGTCCCCTTGTCTATCTTTTACCCAAATTTATGTTCAGAATGCACCAGATTATTTAACCCCTTCACTGCCCAGCACGTACTAGGTACGTGGTCATGTTTGGTTTGTCATACGCCCATACACGTACTAGGTACGTGGCATTTACATCAGCACTTTTCAGGACATTTGTGAAAACTAAATGGGAGGTAACCACTGTCCAACTTCTTGTAGGGGTTTGAACACAGTTCTTTCCCATTGACCGTTCAGATTAGTTAGTACCACGTGGTAAAAACATTTTTAGAAGTTTAAGATTCAAAATGGCGGCCGAAAGTCGGACATCAACTCGTAGACCTGTTTTCAAATGATACAGTGTTCTGGAAGCTCAACAAGAAATGATTTATGGATTAACACACAGAAGAATACTGTTATGGGCTGCAATGTGAGTACCTGATGTTTGACACCAGTTTTAGCTGTGTTTTCTATGGTTTTACGTGCTGCAGTGTGTGTTTGAAAGTTTGGAAACTGTAATTTTTGACAAAAATGGTCATTATATCGATTTTTTCTATAACAATCACAAACAAAGTCCAATGATCATGTTATCACATAATAGCCAAGGATGTAAGCAAACCACATGCCAAAGATCTAAGAGATATCTCAATAAATGATTGAGCAGTGAACAGATTAGTGAACCTACCGAAGAAAGCGAAATTTGCCCTTGCGCACAGCAATACCAAAATGCTGTTATACTGTGGCAGTGAAGGGGTTAAATTTGGTTCAAGTTTTAAAACATTTTCAGTGCGGGCAGGCCTTGGAGTTGGGTGCCTCTATTTTGCTTAGCCACTTTCATAGTCCACACGTCAAAATGTCCTCCTGTTTTATCATGTTCCATTTCAAGCCCTGTTTGCATGTGTTTTAGATTGTCAGACAAGAGGAGCTGAAGGCAGACCTGAACACACTGATGGCCCTGTGTGAACGAACGGACAATGACATACGTTCCTGCCTCAACACGTTACAGGTGAGTCTTCCTTTTTAACGGCAAACATGTGCGTTGTCCTGGTCAGATTGAGTTGTTTTGAGGAATTTAAGCGGTGTTCCTCCCCCGAAAGTGGTGTATGGCTGCCTAAATGGCGGGGTAAAAACGGTCATACACGTAAAAGCTGTGGGAGTTTCAGCCAATGAAGGAAAAAGAAGAAGCAGTGTTGTTCTGACTCAGAAGACAGGCGGTCAGTTGGAACTGGATTGAAATCGTGCATAAGTGCAAATGTCCTGGCTACAAAAAAGCATAGTTCCGTAAAAAGACCTTTTTATTCAAACTGTCTGACAGTCGACTGGCCAGGAATCGAACTAATAACTAAAGATCACACAAAAAAATGTATTAGTGACTGAAGACCAAGGCCTGAGAACAACACTGATTAGGTAGTGAAGTAGATGTAAGACTGACAATGTCATGTGCTGTATTTGGTGCAGATGGATCCTTGTAGCTTTAGTACAGATTAAATATTCTTGTGAGAAGAAATTTGTACAGTGAGTTAGACGCAATTTCAACTTCTGTTTCATATTTGCCTTTATACAAGTTAGAACGTGAGTAGTGTTCATTGCTGCAACTTTTAAGAGGTTAATCTATTTGTTTCAGTTCATTCGCAAACGTCACAAAGAGCTGACACTGCGCACAATCCAGACCATGAGCGTAGGTCAGAAAGACTCACACAAAAGTCTCTTCTCTGTGTGGAAGGACATCTTCACAATGCCAAGACCAAAAAGGTAAAGAAACCCATTGAAATGCTGTTCATTCATTTATTTAGTTATTTACTTTTGTTATTTATTTATTCATTTATTTATTGTTGTTGTGTTCAGTTCAAATTGTCTTTAATTAGAGTGTCTACATTGGTGTTCATTCCATACTTACTAGACAATTTGTTTTACATGTTTTTGTATGCGTAGCTTCTTGATTTATGTCAGTGTAATCTTAATTTTTTTTTAAATACAAACAAACAAAAACTCCCAAGGACTGTTGTTTTTAGTGCTTTTATTTTTGTATGCTGTGTCATCTTTTCTTTTAGCATTCCAAATTTTGTTTTCAGGAATCGATTTGTCAGCATCTACGACCTGACAGAGGGTAAATCTGACAGCTTACAGCTCAATGCTGCCTCTCCCACTGCAAGGTGCGTAACCTTCACTTTCTGTAAAAAGCAAAATGCCCTGTTCACACATTGCCAGAATTATGTTTTGTACTTGGTTTGCTGAAGTTCAAGCTTCCTCAGATTATCAGGGAGTCAATCAGTTACTTTATGAACATTTGCCCCTCTGCTAGTCCCTCTTCTTCTTCTTCGTTCATGGGCTGAAACTCTCACATTCACTCATGTTTTTGCATGAGTGGGTTTTTACGTGTATGACCGTTTTTACCCCACCATTCAGGTAACGTTCTTCTGAAGAGGGAGTGCTATATGACATGGTGATTGAAAAGGTAATTTTTTATTTGGATGACAAAAGACACTTTTTCTGTACCCCGCAAGTGTTAAGCACAGCAACGCTCAAGAACAGCATCTATGAATGCATATCTGTGGTATAAAAAAAACAAGCAAGGTATATTATGAGAACAATTGTGACAAAAGAAAATGTGACCGTAACATTTTGTTTTGTCGCAATTAAACGTTCCTATGATATGCCTTGCTTGTTTTTTTATTCTGAATTTTGGAACGTTGGCAGTATCAGCAGGCCTAAGACTACGAGTCATGGAGTGACACAACCGTCGAACGCTGAAGAAGAAGAAGAAGAAGGCATGTTGGCAGTCCATTTGTATTTGCATATCTGTGGTAGTTTTCTCGTCTATTAGTGTCATTATTGTGTGCAGATTTCAACACATTCTAAGCCTGGCGCAGGCCACAGGGGAGTATGAGCGAGTGACGCAAGGACTGTTTGAAAACTACCTGGAGGCCAAGTCCAAGGATCCTCACCTTGTGGGGGTGAGTAAAAAATAAACCAAAGAGGCAAAGGCATTTACAGACCTGGGAACCCGTACGATTTTTGCTGTATTTTGTACGCATGATTGTCTAGAATACGAGCAGTACGGTCAGTGGAAAAAAATATGGAGAGAAAAATTCCCAGACTGCTTTTCTTCACAAGTGCGTCCAAAAGCCTATCCAATATTTTTTGACACATTGGTACAGTTTTTGTCAATAAACATTGATTGAAGCACAATTTAAAAATGTATTGATAAACTTAATTAACGGTGCAACGAACGCGTGTGAAACATGTTTGAATCATCGATGTTCAAATGTTGTTTGGGGTATGCTCATTTTTCTGAAAGTACACCAAGTTTGCCTGAGAATACTCCAAGTGCAAAACAGGGGTTCCCAGATCTGTATTTAGGACATGGAGTATGCAACTTGGAAGCAGACATGACATTTTTATGCATATCTACAATTGTTCATACATTTGAAATCCCCAGCTGAAGTATCTTTGTCAGTCAAAATCAGCTGTAAAAGTAAAACTAATTTCAGTAAAACGGAGATTCAGAATCCCATGTGTGAGAAGGGCAAGTGAGACCGAAAAGGAGAACTTTCTATGTTGTGTCTCTTTGAACAGGTTGAGGGTCATTTTACTGCTGCTGGAATACATTTAGATGTGTTTTTTGTTGAACTTTTTTGTTGGGGGGGTGTCTTTTTTGGCAGGGGGATTGCTTCAGAAAAACTGTATAATTATATCGAAAGTGCCTCTCCTGGTAACTTTTATTTGACATTTAATTTACATGTGTTCAATTGCAAGTCCCAAGTTGTAAAAGTTTCGCCAAATTTCAGGCTTCATGTAATTCTATGCTATACTTTGCTGCATATACATCAGCAGGTGGTAAAATGTGCTTTGTTTTCAACTGAACTTGTCCACAGACTGGCTGTGCTTTGTGGATAGAATCAACCAGTACACGATGCACAAACAAGATTCCCTTTCTGTCTGTATCCATGTGTTATCATTTGCTTTTAAAATGTGCTCCCTTTTCAGCTGAACTTGTCAACGGACTGGCTGTGCTTTGTGGATGGAATCAACCAGTACACGATGCACAAACAGGACTACGGCTTGATGAGATACGTTCCCTTCCTACCTGTGGCCTTCCACATGATGTACGCTTCCTTCGTCCCTCCTCGCATCTCTTTCCCACACGTACAGTTTGAGGTAAGGGACTTTTCCGGTCCCATCTTGTTTCAATCACATAAACTAACTAATGTGTGGGGGGCCTGGTAGCTCAGTTTGTAGAGCACGATACTTGTGATCCTAGGGTCAAAACCGGGCCGGGCCGGACTCTGGTCAACTTTATGTACAGACTCAGAGGTGGTATCCATGTTCCACCCCCGTGTTACCACAGTGGCACGTAAAAGACCCCAGTCAATCTGCCATAAGTGCAGGTGGCTGATTACACCTAAACACACACACACCTGGGTAGCGCTACTCTTGTTGCTGCTAGCTTTCCACTGGGAGGAAGTGACCCGAATTTTCCAGCGATGGGACAATACTGTTATGGAAATAAAAATGAAAATAAAATAATGTGCCTATGTTCTCTTGGAAAGTAAGTCTTGTATACAACAAAATTGTTTGGCGAATTTTCTGGTCAGAAAGGGAGGTAAACGCTTCAGATTTGATGTGATAGGCTTCTGAGTTTTAGTAAGAATAGAATGATACTGCTGAAAAACCAGATTGTTGAGATCTGCCTTGTTTGAAGTGGTATTTGTGTCCGGTTTTAGTTTTGCCTCACTTTTTATTTCAGCTTGATCATAAAATATTTTGGAAAAATATACTTCACATGTATTTGCATTTTTGACCAAAATATGGCGTTTTACACAGATCAAGACAGATGATTAAACACATGCACTCTTTTGTCGTCTTGACCATGAGTTTTGGTCGGTTTCTGACGTCACATGGCTCAAAGATGGGAAATCCAGCGTTCAATCAATACATATTACGTTGTTCTCCTGCGAGTAACTGTATGTAACCACTGAACTTTCCAAAGTCCCAGACTGAATAGTCTAGTGAATGTTAAACAGGGCAGTGTGACTTTACAAATTTATTTTAAAATGTTTGTAAGATTATTGTCTGAACAGACAGATTCACCATTCAGTAACTGAAGTGTTGCCTCACAAATTGATCTCTGATCATGTTATCACAGGTCCAACAACTAAACAAGGTCCAGACGGAATAGTCTGGTGAATGTTAAACAGGGCAGAGTCACATAACTAGTGTGTTTCAAAATGTTTATGAGACAACAAATTGATTCGGGATCTTGTTATTTCAGGCCCAACAGCAAATGAACAAGGTCACAAACTTGGTGGCTTCCATGCTGACCGACATGACCCCCTTGGTGCGCAAGTTTGTCAACCTGCGAACTCTGACCCTTGACCTCTTGCCCCCATTGCTGGACATTCTGCAGCCTACCCTTCGACCAGTCAGTACTCAAATTTGTTCATTTGATTTCCTGCTTTTTACATTTAGTCAAGTTTTGACTAAATGTTTTAACGTAGAGGGGGGAATCGAGACGAGGGTCGTGGTGTATGTGCGTGTGTGTGTGTGTCTGTGTGTGTGTAGAGCGATTCAGACTAAACTACTGGACCGATCTTTATGAAATTTGACATGAGAGTTCCTGGGTATGAAATCCCCGAACGTTTTTTTCATTTTTTGAGTCACTTGAGAAAAAGTGACTCTATGTAATCGGTCAGTGTTAGTCTGTCCGGCCGGCCGTCCGGCCGGCCGTCCGTAGACACCACCTTAACGTTGGACTTTTCTCGGAAACTATCAAAGCGATCGGGCTCATATTTTGTTTAGTCGTGACCTCCAATGACCTCTACACTTTAACGATGGTTTCGTTGACCTTTGACCTTTTTCAAGGTCACAGGTCAGCGTCAAAGGAAAAATTAGACATTTTATATCTTTGACAAAGTTCATCGGATGTGATTGAAACTTTGTAGGATTATTCTTTACATCAAAGTATTTACATCTGTAGCCTTTTACGAACGTTATCAGAAAAACAAGGGAGATAACTAGCCTTTTCTGTTCGGCAACACACAACTTAACGTTGGGCTTTTCTCGGAAACTATAAAAGTGACCGGGCTCAAATTTTATGTGAACGTGACTCATTGTGTTGTGAAAAGCAATTTCTTCCTGTCCATCTGATGCCTCATATAATATTCAGAACTGCGAAAGTGACTCGATCGAGCGTTTGCTCTTCTTGTTTGATAAATGTCTTTGATGACGTCATATCCGGCTTTTCGTGAAAGTTGAGGCGGCACTGTCACGCCCTCATTTTTCAACCAAATTGGTTGAAATTTTGGTCAAATAATTTTCGACGAAGCCCGGACTTCGGTATTGGATTTCAACTTGGTGGCTTAAAAATTAATTAATGACTTTGGTCATTAAAAATCGGAAAATTGTAAAAAAAAATAAAAATTTATAAAACGATCCAAATTTACGTTCATCTTATTCTCCATCATTTTCTGATTCCTAAAACATATAAATATGTTATATTCGGATTAAAAACAAGCTCTGAAAATTAAATATATAAAAATTATTATCAAAATTAAATTTTCGAAATCAATTTAAAAACACTTTCATCTTATTCCTTGTCGGTTCCTGATTCCAAAAACATATAGATATGATATGTTTGGATTAAAAACACGCTCAGAAAGTTAAAACAAAGAGAGGTACAGAAAAGCGTGCTATCCTTCTTAGCGCAACTACTACCCCGCTCTTCTTGTCAGTTTCACTGCCTTTGCCATGAGCGGTGGACTGACGATGCTACGAGTATACGGTCTTGCTGAAAAATGGCATTGCGTTCAGTTTCATTCTGTGAGTTCGACAGCTACTTGACTAAATGTTGTATTTTCGCCTTACGCGACTTGTTGTTGATCCCCTTCTTTAAATGTGAAGGTGTACAGGCTTTGGAGAAAATTGTGGGGTTTTTTTTGCACTGAACCTTCAAGTTTTATGAAAAGTCTGCAATTAATATTAGGTTTAATCAAAATTGTATTTTGTGTGTGTGCTGCATTACTTGTTTATGATGCTGTTTGGGCAGACGTAAAAGCTTTGCTCCAATTAAAGGATGGCTGTTTCACAAAGATCTTGCTTGTTGTTTCGGGCCAGAACATATTTTTGACTCACATGCGAAGCAAAAGTGAGTCTATGTACTCACCCGAGTCGTCCGTCCGTCCGGCCGGCCGGCCGGCCGGCCAGCCGTCCGGCCGGCCGTCCGGAAAACTTTAACGTTGGATATTTCTTGGACACTATTCAGTCTATCAGTACCAAATTTGGCAAGATGGTGTATGATGACAAGGCCCCAAAAAACATACATAGCATCTTGACCTTGCTTCAAGGTCAAGGTCGCAGGGGCCATAAATGTCTAAAAAACAGGTATTTTTCACATTTTTCACATTTTCTCTGAAGTTTTTGAGATTGAATACCTCACCTTTATATGATATATAGGGCAAAGTAAGCCCCATCTTTTGATACCAGTTTGGTTTACCTTGCTTCAAGGTCAAGGTCACAGGAGCTCTTCAAAGTTGGATTGTATACATATTTTGAAGTGACCTTGACCCTGAACTATGGAAGATAACTGTTTCAAACTTAAAAATTATGTGGGGCACATGTTATGCTTTCATCATGAGACACATTTGGTCACATATGATCAAGGTCAAGGTCACTTTGACCCTTATGAAATGTGACCAAAATAAGGTAGTGAACCACTAAAAGTGACCATATCTCATGGTAGAAAGGGCCAATAAGCACCATTGTACTTCCTATGTCTTGAATTAACAGCTTTGTGTTGCATGACCTTGGATGACCTTGACCTTGGGTCAAGGTCACATGTATTTTGGTAGGAAAAATGTGTAAATCAGTTCTTAGTGTATGATGTCATTGCTAGGTTTAGTTATTTGACCTTGACCCTGAAGGTCAAGGTCATGTAACGGTCAAGGTCAAGCATGTGAGTCGTATGGGCTTTGCCCTTCTTGTTAGTAATAAGCTAGTCCTGTTCTTCAATAACACATTTTTTTAAGAAAAGACTGCTTAGAAAAATGTGACAGTAATGGAACAAGGAAATGTGCTCATCAAGACAAATGATGATAAATAGACGATTTGTTTCCCTCTTCCTCAGGGTTCCAGAGTTTTACTTTTACATTCTCTTTCTATGGGTCTTGGTAAGATTTTGGCCTGATGAATGTTTCAGTGCTTTGTGTGTGTGTGTGTGTGTGTGTGTGTGTGCGCACATTACTGAGCGTTTCAGTGTGTGCGTGTGTGTGTGCGTGTGTCTGTTTGTGTGAGAACTTGTGTGTTTGTATTTGTGTGTGTGCATGTGGGACAATAATGTTATGGAAATGAAAATTAAATAATGTACCTGTGTTCACTTAGAAAGTTAGTCTTGGTGTGTGTGTTTTTGTGAATGGGTGTTTACATTTAGTTTGTATCTTTGTGTAGGTGAACACACAACTGTACAGCAGCAGAGAGAAGGAGGAGCTGGCTCACCTGGTCCACGTCATGATCAACTACAACATGACCTACCGCCAGGAACGCTCACCTGAGGGACAGTACATCTACGTCTTGGACCCGTTAGTGTCATTTATCCCCCTCGTTTCTCATAGTTCAGTGTCATTTATCACCCTCGTTTCTCATAGTTCAGTGTCATTTATCACCCTCGTTTCTCATAGTTCAGTGTCATTTATCCCCCTCGTTTCTCATAGTTCACTGTCATTTATCCCCCTTGTTTCTCATAGTTCACTGTCATTTATCACCCTTGTTTCTCATAGTTCAGTGTCATTTATCACCCTCGTTTCTCTTAGTTCAGTGTCATTTATCACCCTCGTTTCTCTTAGTTCAGTGTCATTTATCACCCTCGTTTCTCATACAGTGGTACCAGCTATGTGAGGCCCCTCCGATGAGTGGACACCTCCCAATAAAGGACACACATTTTGTTGTCCTTTGGTGTAGTATCTTGACCAAAATATACCTGTCATGACTGGCCACCTACAATGTAAGGACACCTTCAGCTGGTCCAAAGGGTGTCCTTTCATCACAGGTACCACTATAGTTCAGTCTGAGTTGTTATGTGGTTGGGATCGTCTCCTTTTTGTCAAGTATTTTGTGGTAAATAAAACAAAAACATCAATTATCTGTGTCCTGTCTGTGCAGATGCCAACCTATACAAATGTTCTTGTATTTTGTATTAGTTTACGGTTCAGATCACCATTAAATTCAACTAAAATAGCTTCTGTGGCAACAATATTAACATGACAACAGTACCAGAAAGCAAACTAATAAACAAATAAAGGAAACAAACATTAAATAATATACCAAAAGTAACTCGAAGAGAAAGCAAAGAATCTGCATGACAAGTCTTGAAATATGAACCCAATGGAGAGCACGGGGGAGGTAACCATCTTGCTCTGGAAGTGCAGTTTGAAGTCAATATTACATTGAGACACTTCTGTGGAGTATCCAAGTTAGAGGCATCCAGAATAACCCTGTGAGCAACTTGTGAAGTTAAAACAATGGATGTGTATGTCCCCTATTAATTTTAATAATTTTTTTCTTTTTACTTTAACTCATTGTCTCCCAGGTACAGATATATCCGTACCCACTCATATGGCTCTATCTGACCTGGTACGGATATATCCGCTCAGACTGTTAGTTTCAGTCGCTTCCTGTAACGTCCATCTAACGCCTGAAATTCCAGCGTGTTGATACACAGTTACTACAATTCTGAGTGACCTGCTGCAGCACAGCTGGTCTCGGCTAAAAAAACCTTGGTCAACATAGGTGGGGTAGAAAGTGTTAAAAAAAAAATTCATTTTCTGTGTCTGTGAATGTGTGAGCTTATTTCTTCATTTTTGAATCATATTATTGAGTCACTTGAGAAAAAGTGACTCTATGTAATCGGTCAGTGTTAGTCTGTCCGGCCGGCCGTCCGTAGACACCACCTTAACGTTGGACTTTTCTCGGAAACTATCAAAGCGATCGGGCTCATATTTTGTTTAGTCGTGACCTCCAATGACCTCTATACTTTAACGATGGTTTCGTTGACCTTTGACCTTTTTCAAGGTCACAGGTCAGCGTCAAAGGAAAAATTAGACATTTTATATCTTTGACAAAGTTCATCGGATGTGATTGAAACTTTGTAGGATTATTCTTTACATCAAAGTATTTACATCTGTAGCCTTTTACGAACGTTATCAGAAAAACAAGGGAGATAACTAGCCTTTTCTGTTCGGCAACACACAACTTAACGTTGGGCTTTTCTCGGAAACTATAAAAGTGACCGGGCTCAAATTTTATGTGAACGTGACTCATTGTGTTGTGAATAGCAATTTCTTCCTGTCCATCTGATGCCTCATATAATATTCAGAACTGCGAAAGTGACTCGATCGAGCGTTTGCTCTTCTTGTTAATACAGTATTAGTACTGTACCCTCAAGGTTTGTGAGTGGATTTGAATGGCTTAATTGGATATGAAGGCGGAATGGGTACACAGGAGGAAACTTTCACATTTGTTAGAATCAGAAAACTCATACTCTTAGCAGTGTTTGGCTTGATACACATATAATATGTTGAAATTTTTCATGTGTTGACAGGAATGTGGAGGAGGTGGTTCGATTCTCTGGTCTCAAGCAGCGAAGACAGCTTACGTATGGAGCCAAGCAGCTCATCGCCAGAGAGGTCAGTTGCCTTGGCACAACTTAATAATGTATATATATGGACACACAGAGATGGACTGACATAAAGACACACACACATATATACACATGCACACACACTTTTTTCTCTCTCTTTCGGAAGCAAGCAGACTTGCTGTTTCAAAGAATCCCAAAACAAAGAAAAGACATTATTGTGTAAACTAGACTAAACATTCATAAGGTATCACATACATGGGTGCTTGACGTGATGATTGAAAACTGCCTTAATATTTTTCAAAGCCACCAATACCATGGGAGTATTGTTACTTTTGCTTGGTTTAGACTTTGATTTTCTTCCTGCACCCATCTGTCAGAATAATCAAAATGATTTCATCTTGTCTTATTTTATCTTTTTGTATGGCAGAGGATCATAAAGGAAGGTCAGTTTAAAATCATGGAGTTTGTGAATTTATCCGGTGCTCAGAGGATCATTCCTTTTGTTACCTTTACTTTCTGAGCTACTGAATAAAAGTGCAGTTTTGCAAATGTTTTTTTCAGAAGCAAAGAGCCTTGCAAACGCAGACGGAACATAAATAATGACTGTCTTAAAACTATGAACTTCTTGTTTGATTTCAGATTGAACTGGAGAAAATGAGAAGAAATGAAGCAGCCAACTTCTCTGAGCTGTAAGTGTTTTGTTTATTGTGTGTATGTGTTAACGCATGCTGGTAGAGGTACATGGGCAGGGATCGCGTTTACGCACAATTTTTGCGTATTTGACGCATTTTAAAAGTCGCTGATGCGTTTTTTTCCCCACACCGCGTAAGCCATACGCAAAAATATTGTAACTTTTTCTTGTCTTCACGCAGCGCTTTTGCTCTGACTTAATAATCACCCGATCCTGAAACTGACTATAGGGCTCGAGAAGTGACGACACACATGAAATCTGCGCGTCAAAACTAAAGTCCGTTTCTTTTTGCATCGAAGTATCGCAAACGAACGTAACGAGGGTATTACCAAATAATGTCTTGTCGGATAATGAAACAGACATTAGCTGCTCTCCCATCTCGCGCTTGCAAAAGGCGGAAAGTGTGTCTAGTCGTATTAGAGCGGGAAACAAACTCGCAAGGCCCGAAGGTTGGAGACAGCAGGGGTGTTATTCGACAGGCGTGCGCGGAGTTCGACAGGAAAACTCGCCGTATTTAGGTAAGGAGTGTCTTTAAGTCTTTCGTGCGTGTTTTGTTTGTGTCTGTACGTGTTTTCGTAGTACGCAAAAATATTGGTCCGTGACGCGTTTTTTTCGTTTCGTTGCGTATGACTTACGCGTTTTTTAAAAAGCTAGCGCGATCCCTGCTTGGGGTTTGGACGTATGTGTCCTCAAATAACACTCCGTGTTTTAGATTGTGGGAACTTGTTCTGAGCTGCCCATGCCATGAAAACTTGACTTGTTATGGTTTTTGGCTCACGTAAGTGTAGCCTATGCGATGCTAACTTTTGTCTGTCTGTGCGTGCGTGCGTGCGTGCGTATGTATGTATGTATGTATGTCTGTGGTAGAAACTTTAACATTTGAAGACGTCACAACATTTGAAGACGTCACATTATGACGTAAGAGGGTTAGACGTCACGCGAAGGAATTACTGAAAGTCTCGGTCATTGTTATTTTGCCGAGCGGGCCGAGACTAGTTTTTTCTTCGAAATCGGCCATTCAGATCTAGATCTAGTGTCTCGCTTTCTTGCACAGTGTCACCTATGCCGCTTACTGTGTGTGTGTGTGTGTGTGTGTGTGTGTGTGTGTGTGTGTGTGTGTGTGTGTATGTGTGTGTGTGTGTTTGTGTGACGAAGTGATTGAGTTTGTGTTACTGTTTGTCGATTTCTTACGTGAGCCTTGAAGGCTTCGCCTCTTGTTTGTTTGTTTGTTTGTTCGTTCATGGGCTGAAACTCCCACGGCTTTTACGTGTATGACCGTTTTTACCCCGCCATTTAGACAGCCATGCGCCGTTTTCGGAGGAAGCATGCTGGGTATTTTCGTGTTTCTATAACCCACCCAACTCTGACATGGATTACAGGATCTTTTTCGTGCGCACTTGGTCTTGTGCTTGCGTGTACACACGGGGGTGTTCGGACACCGAGGAGAGTCTGCACACAAAGTTGACTCTGAGAAATAAATCTCTCGCCGAACGTGGGGACGAACTCACGCTGACAGCGGCCAATTGGATACAAATCCAGCGCGCTACCGACTGAACTACATCCCCGCCCGTTATGGTTTAAATTCTTGTAATAATTATTTGTACAGATTTTGATGTACATATGCTTTTATTCATTCTGTTTGCCTAGAAATGTAACAGGGTTGAAAGAAAATACAAGATTGGACACGGAAGACTGCAGAATACAAGTACATGTCATTTCTTTTTGTGTGTGTGTTTCAGTCAAACCCCTTCAAGAATTCCCAACCACAAGCAGTCATTGGAAGCAAAACCTGTCAGAGAGGAGAAGGTGGGTTAAACTTGAAACGAACTTTTAAAATAGCTGAAAGAAAGCTTTTTAAAAAACCCAGATATTCTTGTATTATTAAGGTCAATTAATCAGACCTGGGAACCCATACGATTTTGCCGTATTTTGTACGCATGATTGTCGAGAATACGATCAGTGGGAAAAAAATACGACGAGAAAAATTCCTAGACTACTTTTCTTCACAAGCCCATCCCGAAGCCGATCCAGTATTTTAGCACATGATTACGTCAATATATTAGCTGCCGTCGAAAAAAATATAATCGGATCGTGTCAATCAATCAAAACAACCAGGCAAACGAAAGTACGGTATTTGGCGAAATCGGCTCCGAGAATAAACAAGTGAAACAAAGAAGAAAAGTGAAAAAGTTTGAAGAAAAATATCACACACACAATTTGTAACCAACACACACATGTAGTCCCGCCCGGAATAAGCTTTATTGGGATGATTTACGACTTTTGCGCACATTTCGAGCAGACGAAAACACAACATGGCGGCTCTCGCTCCTCCAACTATCGCGAGACACAAAAAAAACTAAATCTCGCGCGCGCGAGATCCTGATACATCTGGTGTTTCTCTGTACGCTTGTCACGACGACTTGTTGACAAACGAAGATTCGCGAAAGAAAGAGAAAAGCGCCGAGTTTTGAGTAGAGAGCTAATAAAGTACCGGTAATCGCTAATCGAGCGAAATGAAAATCCGCGGCGACTTCCATTAGGTGAATGCTATTCAAGTTTAGGTAACGTTTTAGCCGCATCTTTTTATAAGCCGCAATGCGTTTTTTGTTTTTTTTAAAGTCGCGGCTTGTAGTCCATCAAATACGGTACAGTTTTTGTCAGTAAAAATTGAAAAAAGCAGTTGTTTTAAATGTATAGGTAAACTTAATTAACGATGTGATGGACGCGCATGAGGCATGTTTTAATCATGGATGTGTAAACGCTGTGTGGAGTACGCTCATTTTTCTGAAAATACACCAAGTTTGTTTGAGAATACCCAAAGTGCAAAACAGGGGTTCCCAGGTCTGATGAATGATTGCTGAAAGGAATGTTGATTCTTCTGGAAGTTGATGATGTATAAGTTGCCCAGTCATGTAAATGTTATCATAGATCACCATAGTTTGATAACGAATACAGTGGAACCCCCCTTTTAAGACCTCCAGAAATCTGAGAAAGTCGGGTCTTAAAAAAGAGGGAGTCTTAAAATGGGGGTAAATTGACAGAGGATATGAACTGGGTGGCCGAGTGGTAACGCACTTGCGCTCGGAAGCGAGAGGTTGCGAGTTCGACCCTGGGTCAGGGCGTTAGCAATTTTCTCCCCCCTTTCCTAACCTAGGTGGTGGGTTCAAGTGCTAGGCATAAATAAAAAATGTCCACCAAAATACCCGTGTGACTTGGAATAATAGGCCGTGAAAAGTAGGATATGCGCCGAAATGGCTGCGATCTGCTGGTCGATGTGAATGCGTGATGTATTGTGTCAAAAATTCCATCTCACACGGCATAAATAGATCCCTGCGCCTTGAGTCCGAGTCTGGAGATACGCGCACGATATAAGACTTCATATAACATAACAGACAATCTGAATAACTAAGGTCTTAAAAGGGAGGAAGGGCTGGGGGGATGTAGCTCAGTCGGTAGCGCGCTGGATTTGTATCCAGTTAGCCGCTATCAGCGTGAGTTCGTCCCCACGTTCGGCGAGAGATTTATTTCTCAGAGTCAACTTTGTGTGCAGACTCTCCTCGGTGTCCGAACACCCCCGTGTGTACACGCAAGCACAAGACCAAGTGCGCAACGAAAAAGATACTGTAATCCATGTCAGAGTTCGGTGGGTTATAGAAACACGAAAATACCCAGCATGCTTCCTACGAAAGCGGCGTATGGCTGCCTAAATGGCGGGGTAAAAACGGTCATACACGTAAAGTTCCACTCGTGCAAAAACACGAGTGTACGTGGGAGTTTCAGCCCACGAACGCAGAAGAAGAAGAAAAGGGAGGAAGTCTTAAATTAAGGGTCTTTTAAGGGGGGTTCCACTGTATATATTGATTGTTACCAACTCATAAGGGAATTTCTGCTTTACTAATGACGAGAAGTTATGCAGGATTTTTTGAGTTGGAGTTGACTGAAGGTATCTGTATTTTTCCTGACAAATTTGAACCCTGATTGTTACCATGTATGTTGATACTACATGAACATATTCCTCTCCCTGTCTTGGGAAGTTCAAATGCTATGATGTTTGTGTTCAGGGCTGAAGTGCACAAGAACGATACCAACTGGTAGGGAGCCAGCCGCGGTGGTGTTGAATTGGTTGAAATTAACATTTGTTGTGATTTCAATGAATCTGACCCTGTGGTTTGTTAACTGTTCTTTCTCGTTTGGTTGGCAACCACTTTCGGTTTGTGCTCCTTAGCCCAGGTCTCTTTTTCTTGTCTCTCTGACCGTCCATATGTTTCTACATTGATCTTTGTACACATTCTGGCTGCATGATTTTGCACATGTGCTTGCAATGTGTTTCGTCTTGTTGAGTCACTTGAGAAAAAGTGACTCTATGTAATCGGTCAGTGTTAGTCTGTCCGGCCGGCCGTCCGGCCGGCCGGCCGGCCGTCCGGCCGTAGACACCACCTTAACGTTGGACTTTTCTCGGAAACTATCAAAGCGATCGGGCTCATATTTTGTTTAGTCGTGACCTCCAATGACCTCTACACTTTAACGATGGTTTCGTTGACCTTTGACCTTTTTCAAGGTCACAGGTCAGCGTCAAAGGAAAAATTAGACATTTTATATCTTTGACAAAGTTCATCGGATGTGATTGAAACTTTGTAGGATTATTCTTTACATCAAAGTATTTACATCTGTAGCCTTTTACGAACGTTATCAGAAAAACAAGGGAGATAACTAGCCTTTTCTGTTCGGCAACACACAACTTAACGTTGGGCTTTTCTCGGAAACTATAAAAGTGACCGGGCTCAAATTTTATGTGAACGTGACTCCCAGTGACCTCTACACTTTGACGTCTGCTTTGGTGACCTTTGACCTTTTTCAAGGTCACAGGTATGCTTCAGGTATGCATTGTGTTGTGAATAGCAATTTCTTCTTGTCCATCTGATGCCTCATATAATATTCAGAACTGCGAAAGTGACTCGATCGAGCGTTTGCTCTTCTTGTTTTTGACAGGAGTGGTTTCTGTACTTTTCCTTTACTCTTTTGTTTCCTTAACTAAGAATCTGTATTTCTTTGCAGCCACGGACAAACTTTTTTGCTGGTTTCACACGGAAGAAACGCGAGCAGTCAACTATACCTGATGAGGCTCAAAAAGGTATGGTGGCGTTTGCTTAGGTACATGTGTGTGTGTGTGTGTGTGTGTGTGTGTGTGTGTGTGTGTGTGTGTGTGTGTGTGTGTGTGTGTGTGTGTGTGTGTGTGTGTGTGTGTGTGTGTGTGTGCGCTTGCGTGCGTGTGTGTGTGTGTTGCAACAGGTTTCTCTCTCAGTCTGATTGTATGCGTGTGTGTGTGTTGCTACTGGTTTCTCTCTCAGTCTGTGTGTGTGTGTGTGTGTGTGTGTGTGTGTGTGTGTGTGTGTGTTGCAACAGGTTTCTCTCTCAGTCTGTGTGTGTGTGTGTGTGTGTGTGTGTGTGTGTGTGTGTGTGTGTAATAACTATAGTGTCTTGCTCTGCCTGTATATGATTTGTTTGATAGGCAGTATACACAAGATGGTATACTGAATAACTCTTCACAAGGAATGAACATGAGTTTAAGGTTGAATATAAATCTTGCTTTGTTACAGAGAAAAAAGACAAGGCGCCAGAGAAAAATGTTCTTGATACAGTGATTTGGTTCCACTTCAAGGAAGGATACTCTAATGCCGTGCGGAAGAACGTCAAAATGCAAGATCTTCTCTGACGCACTCTATCTCTTGTTATTGTGAACAGTTCAGTGTGAGACGGAGATGTGAACGTTGTTCTGATCTGGTGAGATTAAACGGATGCAGCTGTTATTACTGTTTGGAAGTTTTTCAATCTCCAAACAGAGGAAGATACTGAAATTAGAAGTTTTTCAATCTCCAAACAGAGGAAGATACTGAAATTAGAAGTTTTTCAATCTCCAAACAGAGGAAGATACTGAAATTAGAAGTTTTTCAATCTCCAAACAGAGGAAGATACTGAAATTAGAAGTTTTTCAATCTCCAAACAGAGGAAGATACTGAAATTAGAAGTTTTTCAATCTCCAAACAGAGGAAGATACTAAAATTAGAAGTGTTTCAATCTCCAAACAGAGGAAGATACTGAAATTAGAAGTGTTTCAATCTCCAAACAGAGGAAGATACTGAAATTAGAAGTTTTTCAATCTCCAAACAGAGGAAGATACTGAAATTAGAAGTTTTTCAATCTCCAAACAGAGGAAGATACTGAAATTAGAAGTTTTTCAATCTCCAAACAGAGGAAGATACTGAAATTAGAAGTTTTTCAATCTCCAAACAGAGGAAGATACTGAAATTAGAAGTGTTTCAATCTCCAAACAGAGGAAGATACTGAAATTAGAAGTGTTTCAATCTCCAAACAGAGGAAGATACTGAAATTAGAAGTGTTTCAATCTCCAAACAGAGGAAAATACTGAAATTAGAAGTTTTTCAATCTCCAAACAGAGGAAGATACTGAAATTAGAAGTGTTTCAATCTCCAAACAGAGGAAGATACTGAAATTAGAAGTTTTTCAATCTCCAAACAGAGGAAGATGCTGAAATTAGAAGTTTTTCAATCTCCAAACAGAGGAAGATACTGAAATTAGAAGTTTTTCAATCTCCAAACAGAGGAAGATACTGAAATTAGAAGTGTTTCAATCTCCAAACAGAGGAAGATACTGATATCAGAAGTGTTTCAATCTCCAAACAGAGGAAGATACTGAAATTAGAAGTTTTTCAATCTCCAAACAGAGGAAGATACTAAAATTAGAAGTTTTTCAATCTCCAAACAGAGGAAGATACTGAAATTAGAAGTTTTTCAATCTCCAAACAGAGGAAGATACTGAAATTAGAAGTGTTTCAATCTCCAAACAGAGGAAGATACTGAAATTAGAAGTTTTTCAATCTCCAAACAGAAAAAGATACTGAAAATTGCTGTGGCCTGCTCTTTTTTTTTCCATCAGAAAAAAATCACTACTACCCAAATACTACACCCCCATCCCCAAACCTCTCTTTTTGTCTAACTGTCTGCCTTTTGCCCTTTTTCTCCTCTGCCAGTAACCCTTGAGAGTTCTCTTATTGAAGCAAGAAAAGACTTGGTCAGTTGGTGTCTCCAAAAATTCTAAGGAGTTTTTGTTTCACAGTTCGTCTTTCTTCACATGGGCCCGTGTGACATGGATACATGTTTTCCTTGGTAATGGTATGCATGTAGAAACGCAGAGACAGACAGACGCATGTACGCACGCATGCATGCTTCTGTCTGCAAGTTAATTTATATTCTTTATGTGTACAGTTTGTTGATTTTGTTTATGCAGATAAATTTATATCTTAAAATAGTTTGCCATTATAAAAGATTTCATGAACTGCATCCTGCTTGGACTTATCACTTGCAACAAACACAAATCAAATAAAGGCGATGTGCAGTTGAACAAACCTGTATATTTGTCCACAGTTATTTGTTGGCAGTCTTTGCTAACTTTTGGAATGATGTACTGTTAAGACATGTACTGTGAAATGTATATATTGTGAATAAAAGTAAACTGTTAGATGTCTTTGTGGGTTCTTTTTCCAGATCCTTTTTTGACTCACATGCGAAGCAAAAGTGAGTCTATGTACTCACCCGAGTTGTCCGTCCGTCCGGACGTCCGGAAAACTTTAACGTTGGATATTTCTTGGACACTATTCAGTCTATCAGTACCAAATTTGGCAAGATGGTGTATGATGACAAGGCCCCCAAAAACATACATAGCATCTTGACCTTGCTTCAAGGTCAAGGTCGCAGGGGCCATAAATGTTGCCTAAAAAACAGCTATTTTTCACATTTTTCCCATTTTCTCTGAAGTTTTTGAGATTCAATACCTCACCTATATATGATATATAGGGCAAAGTAAGCCCCATCTTTTGATACCAGTTTGGTTTACCTTGCTTCAAGGTCAAGGTCACAGGAGCTCTTCAAAGTTGGATTGTATACATATTTTGAAGTGACCTTGACCCTGAACTATGGAAGATAACTGTTTCAAACTTAAAAATTATGTGGGGCACATGTTATGCTTTCATCATGAGACACATTTGGTCACATATGATCAAGGTCAAGGTCACTTTGACCCTTATGAAATGTGACCAAAATAAGGTAGTGAACCACTAAAAGTGACCATATCTCATGGTAGAAAGAGCCAATAAGCACCATTGTACTTCCTATGTCTTGAATTAACAGCTTTGTGTTGCATGACCTTGGATGACCTTGACCTTGGATCAAGGTCACATGTATTTTGGTAGGAAAAATGTGTAAAGCAGTTCTTAGTGTATGTCATTGCTAGGTTTAGTTATTTACCCTGAAGGTCAAGGTCATGTAAAGGTCAAGGTCAAGCATGTGAGTCGTATGGGCTTTGCCCTTCTTGTTTGGGTGTGTGTGGGGATGTGAAAGCTTGCTGTGGGAGTAACTGGTTCCATCGCAATCACACACACACACACACACACACATGCACACTAATTTTGTCATTGCCCACAACCAAACTGTTGTTGTACAATTGTATGTGCATGTAATACAAATAATGTAATACAAACTGCCAAATCAAACGAAAAAGTCACACGTCTTTGCAGGAGGGGGGAGGAGGGGGGGGGGGGAAGAGAAATTCGTTATACGTGTATTTATACTTTAGATGAATATTGTGAGCCCAGCTTTTGTCTGAACATTATCTTCATTTCTAAGAACGTGGTTCTGTAACATCAACACAGATAGTACTTGCAGTCAGTCAAATCTTATCTGCCACCAGTGTTGTATGTCTGCCAAGTTAAAGAAATATTTCTCCGGGGGAACCACTGCATGTTTATGTCAGGACTGAGATTGGAATCTCAAACAATTCATAAAATGTCTGCTTCAAATATCAGCTGTGTTAGTAATCAGTTTGGTCTCTTTTTCATGAGACCAAAATGGTTTTTTTCGAGCTTTGGCTGTCTGAGCTCTGTACACGTAAAATTTCACAAATCAAGAGAAAAACTGTCGAATTATACCCGTAAGGCCCCACGCTCAATGTCACATTTTAATATATATATTCGTCTTAAATCTCGTGCTTCTTAAAACTGTCACGCTCATTGGACAGAACCTGACTGAGGAATGGAGTAAGACATATTTTGACAGGTGTGATAAGCTTCACACACCTGACTGGCTAGAGATGTCAGTGTGGTGCGTCACTGAGGCTTCGCCGGCATTGGAATTTACCGGTCTTTGGTCGTATCAGTCTGAGTCGCTCAAAAATGTTCCAGAGTAGAGCAAAAAAGATAACGAATAACTCTTAATTAACCCTTTTAACACTAGATAGAGCTAATTGTTCTGAACACATTTTCTTCTGAAGCACTATATAAACGTGTTTAACATTTGTATTTTGTTTAATAGTGAACAAAACACGTCTACCGTTGGCCCTTCAGACAGACTAAACTCATTTTGTTCTTGGTACGGTAAGGAAGAGTACATTATTATTGCTCTGCCCAGGCTTTTATGTGGAATACGAAAATCCTTCCAGGTAGACACATACCACGAACAGTCTGGCTGGTTTGCGTGCAGTGCATGGATTTTGCTTTCTGAAGTTATAATAGTGTTTACTGACACCGGTGTAACACGACATTTTTACTCCACGAAAAATGTACTCCGGCGTAAATATTTCGTACGAAATTCTTACTCCGAGTACACTTTTTGTACGAGAAAAGAACTCCCCAAGGCACGAAAAAATTACTCCCTCCACGAAATTTTTACTCCCCATTTTTTTTACTTCCAGTAAAAAATCTCGTACGCAAAAATGGGATGCGGGTGAAGGGATAATGCCAATAAGTGATCTCGCGCACACGAATGTCGCGCTACCCTCCTTCCACCCCTTCCACCACCAAGACTAACAGGGGACAAGGGAATAAAAATGTCGTACACCTGGCATGGGAAGTTAAATTGCTTGTGTTGGGGTGAAGTAATTTATTCGTTATTCATTCGTCAGGGGAGTAACATTTTTGTACGAAATGTTAACTCGGAACTCCCCTGTCTTGGGGAGTAATTTTATCGTGTAATGGGGGAGTGCTTTTTTCGTACGAAATGTTTACTCCGGAGTAAACATCTCGTGGGAGTAATTTTCTCGTGTTACACCGGTCTCAATTTAAAAATCTTTTCTGAAAACATACAAAAATAAATCGTACTCCGCACGGAACGCAGCGGGGCTGTTGATTTTCGGTGAGTCCTGTGGGAGGGACGCTCTTCCACCATTGTAAAGGCCTTAACAAATCGGTGAGGGTTTACTTGATGGTTTACATAGAAGGATGGTATCTTTAAATTCTAAAATCTGACTTTGCGTCCTTCAGACTTTCCAGTATTGTTTGTTGCACTTTTCATCAAGGTAAACTATTCACAAAATTAGTGTTAGTGGCTCTAAATAGCAGTATAGACCGGGATTACCCGCAGGCTTTCAAGCTTTACAAAATGCTGTCTTCCCGCAGCTGAGAAAATCTCTCTGTGTTTTTTTTTGTATGTCTTTCGGTCTCTTTTTCTCTTTCATCATTTTCCCTCTCTCCGAGTTTCGCTGTCACTCACATGCACACACGTACGCACACACACACACGCCCGCACGCACACACGGCGTACAGAGGCATAACTACCCATAATTTATATACACACGCACATACACGCACGCACGGAAGTGTACTAGTTTCTACCATTTTGACAAAACCATACAATTCAGTTACGCAGCACAGACTGCTTGGTTTTTAAAGGCACAGTAAGCCTCCCGTAAACCATCACAGATACAGGGCCGGACCAAATGAGTTGTGAGGGGGGGTTCCTCCTTTTTTGGGGGGGCAAATCAGCGAAGTGGCGAAGCCACAAGCGCGCGAACTTGGGGGGTCCGGGGGCATGCTCCCCCGGAAAATTTGTGAAAAACGGTTAAAATCTGTGCAATCTGGTGCATTCTGGGCCTTGTTTGGAGGGTTAAGGCCTGTCAGTGTGAGTTGGTGGGGGGGGGGGGGGGGGTACCTTTTTCTCATCGGATTTCACATTGAATAAAATTTGTTAGAGACACACACAAAATTTATTTTAAAAAAACAAAAACAAAAAACACTCAAAGCAAGGTACATGCTTTTTCCAGGGGTGGGGTTCCGGAACCCCTGGAACCTCCCCCCCCCCCCCCCCCTGGGTCCGGCCCTGCAGATACTGTCAGGCTTTTACACACAGTACAAACACCCTTCCATTTGAACGCTCAGTCACCAAACGGGAACATCCTAGGTGCCCTACGTAAACACACGGCATCATTGCAGAGCGCCTAGAACTGTACCCACGGAATATGCGCGATATATAAGCGTCCTATTGATTGATTGATTGAAATCATAAAAGAATTCTTTTTTCATCAAGACAAGATCAGTACAATTCAAAGTTTTGAAAAAAGAAACGCCGGGAAGCAGGGTCACGCAAGGTCGTGGTTCTCGTGCGACGGTTTATACCTATCGCCAGTTCCTCTGAACAGTCAAACGCCATCGCTAGAGTTCTTGTGAACCACAGCCGTTTGTTTCGTGCATAGTCAGAGGTACTTAATAACGTGCTATTGCAGATAAGTTCACAGCGAGTCGCATTCAAATTACTAACTGACGACTACATTGTGAAAAAGGGAAACTTGATCACATGGGTTCACGATGGCTCAGGGGTAAGATAAACCACGCAAAAATAAATTCTTTGAAAATTGCTCGCTCTTTACGGAGGGTACCTAGGATGTTCCCGTTTGGTGAGCGTTCAAATGGAAGGGTGTTTGTACTGAGTGTAAAAGCCTGACAGTATCTGTGATGGTTTACGGGAGGCTTACTGTGCCTTTAACCCACCAGGCGAGGTCGGGATGCGACCCCACGACCTTCCGCTTGGGATGCCTGTGTCTAATCCACTTGGCCAGTGTGCCCGTCAGTCGCATTCGCGGTACTACATGGATTACAACCAGAGACACTTGCTGGGCTGAAAAAAACTGCATTTTTGACCAGAACAAGACATTTGACACAGATCGAGAAAGCCATAAAGGATTGTCGAGACTCTGTTTTAAATGCCGTATATTGGTCAAAAATACAAATAACATTTGAGTTAGAATTCTTATCTTCTTACGATTAAACGCATACAGACATGCACTCTTTTGTAGCCTCCGCCAGCGGCCGCCTAAATTCTGAGCTTTAGTCGGCCTCTGACATTTCGTGGCCCAAAGCAGGGCAATCCAATGTTTAATCGATACAGTAACACCCCCCACCCCCTCCTTTTTTAAGATCCCCAGTTTAAGACTTCCTCCTTTTTAAGACTCTTTTTTCAGATTTTCACTTCATAACCTCTGTAGTCTTCCGCCTGAGAACTGGACACAACAGACTTAACCAGCATCTCCACAAGAAGCTGCATGTTGTGCCCTCCCCCATGTGTTCTTGTGGAGAAGCAGAGCACGACACGGCCCACATCCTACGAGACTGCAGGAACCACCAGGTGCCGAGAGAGGAAATCTGGCCATTGCCGGAGTCCCTGCACAACAAGCGGCTGTACGGGCCAGTGGCTGCGCTGCAGATCTAGAGGACCACTAATTATATCTCAAGATCTGGACTCCAAGTGTGATCGGCGATCGAAAAGAAGAAGACCTCTGTAGTAAATTCACCTCCATGTTTACACTCCCTCCCGTTAAAGACCTGAATTTCTTAGATTGTTTTTAAAAGGTTTTAAAAAGGGGATTCCACTGTACATAAACCAGTAAACCAACTTTGTCAGGTGAAATCTTTCGAACATACCGCAAACCAGCCGGGCAGTCTAGAGTATCATACTTACTGTATGATCAGTAACGCCTTCTGGAAAGTCGGAATTACTTCCTTGGATGTGTATGAGACCAACCATCTTTCTTTCTGTGCAAACGCTAATCATGCCTCTGAAACGTGTCCCCCCCCCCCCCCCCCCCCCCCCCGGGGAATTAAGTTTGGCAGTCTCTACTTTTTCTCCAGCCTGTCTCTGTGAAGTTCTATTCAGCAGACTTATAAAGAATCACTGATATCACCGTATTTCGTTAATATTGTCAACAATGACTACGAATAACTTGAGTCCCGGTATTGCCTAATGAAATGGTCGCATGTGATATTTTATTTCGAAGAGAGAGAAAAAATAAACCACCAAAAAACTGACGCCGTTCAACCACCTAACTTTTTGATGTTTAATAAAAACCGGTGTACAACGAAGTTCAGCTTGTCTTTCTTTTTTGTCCGAGACAAGTGCCCCTCTCTGGCTTTCTCCCCCTCTCCCTCCCTCCCTCTCTCTCTCTCTCTCTCTCACTCACTCCCTCCCTCCCTCTCTCTCTCTCTTTCTGTCTCTCTCCCTCTCTCTCTCTCTCCCTTTGTCCCTCCCTATTTCTCTCTGTCTCTGTGTCTCTCTCTCCCCCCCCTCTCTCTCTCACAGTGTCTGTTATTCTCCCATTTTCCTACGTCTAACTCACCCGTCCGCCTTCATCAACGTCCCGGATGGGGCGGCCAAATTGGTTAAGATGGTGGTCTGGAAATTTTTATCCCAATAAACATAGGAATAAAGTCTTAATTCTGAAATTTGCTTTGTTGGGGCCGGGGATATTGCCATAAAAGAAAGGCGGATCGGCGGTAGGAAATCGAATTTGTCGCTGCTTATTAATTTATGACGCCGAGCCCAGAGCCTCGGCTTCGGCGCCCTCTGACAGCGCATGCTCCGCGTGGCCTCGTTCTGGCTACTAACGCATTCACGTGCACTTCCCTGCGCGGCGCGGGGGTGACGGGGACAGCACGTGACAGCCCGGTCCCCGGGGGGTGTGGCTAGCGGCCCCGGGGGGAGCCGTTCAGGGGCTGTGTGAGTGGTACTGCTGTGAGAGGGGGGAGGGGGGGGGGGGGGCAGAGTGAAAGGAGACTCTCCCCTCTGACAGAGACGCCATGTGGACTGTCGCCTGGTCTGACAGCTGAACAGCTAGAGGTGCCATCCTGGTCTCTTCTGTTCCCTTTTCTATTCCGTTTTTTTAGCGACTCATCTTCTTTAACTTTCACTTAGTTTCCTCCTTGCCGCGCGGAAGACGTTCAGTTCAACGTCTTGGTGTCACTTGTGGGCGGGGCTGCGGGATATGACAAACATTTTGTGCCCTAAGTGTGTTATTAAACATGGCTTAGTGTTGCCCGAGAAGCCCAGCATGCATTGCGTCGCCAGCTTGTACATACCACTCTTAATTTCGAGACTGTCTGCTAATTTTTATTTTCTCACATTTCTAATGTCAAAAGCCTTCATTTCTTCACATTCACGCGTACAACCGTCACAGTGAATCGCATGTTAATTGTGGTGCTCCCCCCCCCCCCCCCCCGTCACCCCCCCCCCCCTCACCCACCACTGATTTGTATATAGCGGCTATTGAATATCCTAACACAGTTGACGATGTTCGGAAATAGCTCTGTCGAATAGTGAAAACTGAAACATCGAGGCACGTTATACCACGTGACATTATAGGTCAGCCATACGCGAGGGGTGTGTATCATAAATAAATCCCTGCGCCTTGAATATGTGCGCGATATAAATTGCATAAAATAAAAAATTAAAAAATAAATCCCTGCGCTTAGAACTGTACCCACGGAATACGCGCGATATAAGCCTCATATTGATTGATTGATTGTTATGTTATATGAAGTCTTATATCGCGCGCGTATCTCCAGACTCGGACTCAAGGCGCAGGGATCTATTTATGCCGTGTGAGATGGAATTTTTTACACAATACATCACGCATTCACATCGACCAGCAGATCGCGGCCATTTCGGCGCATATCCTAGACCCTACTTTTTACGGCCTATTATTCCAAGTCACACGGGTATTTTGGTGGACATTTTTTTTTATCTATGCCTATACAATTTTGCCAGGAAAGACCCTTTTGTCAATCGTGGGATCTTTAACGTGCACACTCCAATGTAGTGTACACGAAGGGACCTCGGTTTTTCGTCTCATCCGAAAGACTAGCACTTGAACCCACCACCTAGGTTAGGAAAGGGGGGAGAAAATTGCTAACGCCCTGACCCAGGGTCGAACTCGCAACCTCTCGCTTCCGAGCGCAAGTGCGTTACCACTCGGCCACCCAGTCTGTATCAAGGTGCACGTATGGAAACACACCCCTCGCAAGTGACTGACCTATATATATAATATCACGTGGGAAAACTTGTCTTGATGTTTCCAAGAGTTTTCACTCTTTTACAACACGTACATACAAACCCGGGAGAAAATTATTTCCGGAATTCCTCTAATACGGGAGTATTGCCCCGATCCATCAGATGAATATCGGACTTTATTTCACTACCCCGCGTCTTTTCATCAGTAAACTAGGTGTGTCTCCGTCAGTAGTATGATCCGTGCGCAAAGTCAGAGTACGATAGTTCTATTTCTGTTGAAAGAAAGTCACACAATCTCAAGTTGCAGAAATCTCTAAATCGTTATGAAAACGCATAAGAATAATCATGCCTTGCGAAAGAGCTATCGCACAGACACACGATTTGTGTGATTAGGATTTATAAAGGCTCCAATGTGCATTTCAAAAACGGCTTTTTACAATTTTAGACGGAAAATTTGGAATGTGGGGGGAAGTTAAGGTCGTATTTTTATGATACGCAAAATATCAATAAATATTTCTAAATCTTAATTTTCATCAATTTTTACATATTAATGGATATTGATAAGTGATGTTAAAGGCACAGTAAGCCTTCCGTAAACCATCACTGAGCTCCCCGAGCCTCTACATACAGTGCAAGCATACTTCCATTTGAACGCTCACCGAACGGGAACACCCTGGCTGCTTTCTGTCGAGAGTGAGACATTTTCAACGAATTTATTTTCGTTTACTATGCGAACGGACAATCAGGCGCCTCGTTTTGGTGCTAGACCTAACTTTTAAGATCTAAATAATAAATTGACAGCTTGTTACACAAACATTCTTAAATCATAAAAGAATTCTTTTTTCATCAAGACAAGATCAGTACAATTCGAAGTTTTGAAAGTTTGAAAAAAGAAAAGCCCGGAAACGTGTCACGCAGAACGTCTTTCTCGTAGTAGATGACGGTTGTGCCTGGCGCCAGTTCCTCTGAACCGTCAACTGCCGTCAACTCTAGTTCGCAGCCGTTTGTGGCGTTTTAGATTCAGAGGTACACAATAACGTGCTATTGCAGATAAGCTTACAGCGAGTCGCATTGAAATCACAAACTGACGACTAAATTGTGGGAAAAAAAGGAAACTGGATCACACGGGTTCACGATGGCTCAGGGGTAAGATAAACCACGCAAAAATAAATTCTTTGAAAATTGCTCGCTCCTTTCGGAGGGCACCTAGGATGTTCTCAAGCGGTGAGTGTTTAAATGAAAGGGTGTTCGTACTGTGTGTAAAAGCCTGACTGTATCTGTGATGGTTTACGGGAGGCTTACTGTGCCTTTAATTTTGAGCCTGCACCCAGGCTAATAACCAGTGCTCAAGTTATGTGAGCAGGGACCTCTCTCTTTTCTGTTGCATTCTGTTTTACTGGTATGACTCGGTGATAATCTGCTTGTGGGTGCAATTTTCCTGGAAGCTTTCAAGAAAACAATTGCTGTCTCAAGGAATTTTGAAATAGAAAATGATACAGGAAGAGGAGACAGTTATAAGCAATGAAATGGCACACACGCACACACGCGCACACGCGCACAAACACACACGCACAACACAACACAACACACCACTACAACACACCACACCACCCCCCTCACACACACACACCGTGACACGTACACGTACGTACGTACGTATATTCATACACACACACGCACATACACACACACACACACACGCACATACATACACACACACACACATAGGTAACACCGTACTATACGCTCTGTACAAAAAGAGAGAAAAATACTGAAGGCGTTACAAATGTTACATAAGGAGAATGAATAACAAGATCAGCATCCGCAGCAGAAGCGACAACAACAACAACAACAACAACACCAACACCACCATCATCAACAACAACAACAAGTCGTAAACCCAGAACATTTTCTGCCACCTCTTTTTTTACATGCAGTATGTGAGTTTACAACACAGCACAGCCTCCCGGCCCTGACCGCCCAAAAAGGCCGTAATGTAATAAAGTGAAATTAATGGGAGCTGACTAAATAAGAAGATAATCTTATTTCAGGTTACAGTTATGGCTGGAGATAACCACGTGAAAGATAAGAAGGATGGCTTGCATTCCCCCAAACAATGTCTGCAGAGGAAAACCTCCTCATTCGTATTTGTCAAAACTTATTGTGTAAGGCTGAAATCTTTCCCTATTAGCTTATTCATTGTGTTTGCAGCACTGGCCTTGTGCCCCTTCGCCAAATCCCTTTTGCTGAAAATAAATATTCTAACCCCCTCGAGCTGCCGGAGACAAAAAGCCCTCGGCCGCCGCTCCAGCGCAAGACAAAAACACGCCTCAAATCCGTAAGTAACAATATTATCCCCTTCATTACATTACTTCCCGTTTTAGGGTTTGTCTTTCAATTAGGGGAGAGAAAACGCAATTTGGTGGATCATGCTTGGGGTAGGAAACAAGCCGTAACGTGGTTTACCCCTCGCGGACCTGTCCCGCTAGACGGGCTTGAAAAAAGACAGGTCCGTGCTAATTTGACCAAATTACATTTCTAAGGAAAGCAGGCAAGAGTTTAGCGCGCGGCAGCATTATCCTCATCACGGTGATCTAATCAGATAAGAAGTCGTCTGCATACCGCCTTTCTTCTCAATGTGATTACGGCGCCATGTTTGAACGGCCGTTGGACAGGCGCGTGCGCAGTGATGTATTTCCGGTCCCAAGGTAACGTTTATTCAGATGGAAGATCCCGGCCCCCTATACCCCGCCTTCATGTTTTATTCAACAATGTATATTATTATTCACCCAACACTCAAACCGGATTACGGACTCGGATTATTTTCAACAATGAACATGTCGAATTGAAAGGAGATAGTGTTTTAAAAGTCTTGGGAACATCAGTGAACAAAACCCTTTTTATTCTTTTATTTGTTCACCCACGCAGCAAACCGTGCCTTGAAACAACCATCCGAACACGAAGCGGAAGCCGGTGCCATGTTTATCTCCACCTGCTCTTATATGTAGCAAACCATCATTGTTTTAGTTGAACTTTTGGCCATAACATAAGGACATTCCGGAGAACAAGACAATTTTTCACCTCTGTTCACTAAGTCCTGCTTTTAACTCCAGTTCCATCTTCAGCCAGACAGACACGGGAACACTGTTCCATACTACAGTGTCATTTTCAGACAGATTGACATGGGAACACTGTTCTACACTACAGGGTCATCTTCAGTCAGGTAGACACGGGAATACTGTTCTACACTGCAGGGTCATCTTTAGCCAGGCAGACATGGGAACACTGTTCTACACTGCAGGGTCATCTTTAGCCAGACAGACATGGGAACACTGTTCTTCACTACAGGGTCATCTTTAGCCAGACAGACATGGGAACACTGTTCTTCACTACAGGGTCATCTTCAGCCAGACAGACATGGCAACACTGTTCTTCACTACAGGATCATCTTCAGCCAGACAGACATGGCAACACTGTTCTTCACTACTTGGTCATCTTCAGCCAGACAGACATTGGAACACTGTTCTTCACTACAGGGTCATCTTCAGCCAGACAGACATGGCAACACTGTTCTTCACTACAGGATCATCTTCAGCCAGACAGACATGGCAACACTGTTCTTCACTACAGGATCATCTTCAGCCAGACAGACATGGCAACACTGTTCTTCACTACAGGATCATCTTCAGCCAGACAGACATGGCAACACTGTTCTTCACTACAGGGTCATCTTCAGCCAGACAGACATGGTAACACTGTTCTTCACTACAGGGTCATCTTCAGCCAGACAGACATGGCAACACTGTTCTTCACTACTTGGTCATCTTCAGCCAGACAGACATTGGAACACTGTTCTTCACTACTTGGTCATCTTCAGCCAGACAGACATGGCAACACTGTTCTTCACTACAGGATCATCTTCAGCCAGACAGACATGGCAACACTGTTCTTCACTACTTGGTCATCTTCAGCCAGACAGACATGGCAACACTGTTCTTCACTACAGGATCATCTTCAGCCAGACAGACATGGCAACACTGTTCTTCACTACAGGATCATCTTCAGCCAGACAGACATGGCAACACTGTTCTTCACTACAGGATCATCTTCAGCCAGACAGACATGGCAACACTGTTCTTCACTACAGGGTCATCTTCAGCCAGATAGACATGGCAACACTGTTCTTCACTACAGGATCATCTTCAGCCAGACAGACATGGCAACACTGTTCTTCACTACTTGGTCATCTTCAGCCAGACAGACATTGGAACACTGTTCTTCACTACAGGGTCATCTTCAGCCAGACAGACATGGGAACACTGTTCTTCACTACATGTTCATATTCAGCCAGACAGACATGGGGACACTGTTCTTCACTACATGGTCATCTTCAGCCAGACAGACATTGGAACACTGTTCTTCACTACAGGGTCATCTTCAGCCAGATAGACATGGCAACACTGTTCTTCACTACTTGGTCATCTTCAGCCAGACAGACATTGGAACACTGTTCTACACTACAGGGTCATCTTCAGCCAGATAGACATGGCAACACTGTTCTTCACTACATGGTCATCTTCAGCCAGACAGACATTGGAACACTGTTCTTCACTACAGGATCATCTTCAGCCAGACAGACATGGCAACACTGTTCTTCACTACAGGGTCATCTTCAGCCAGACAGACATGGGAACACTGTTCTTCACTACAGGGTCATCTTCAGCCAGACAGACATGGCAACACTGTTCTTCACTACTTGGTCATCTTCAGCCAGACAGACATTGGAACACTGTTCTACACTACATGGTCATCTTCAGCCAGACAGACATGGCAACACTGTTCTTCACTACTTGGTCATCTTCAGCCAGACAGACATGGCAACACTGTTCTACACTACATGGTCATCTTCAGCCAGACAGACATGGCAACACTGTTCTTCACTACTTGGTCATCTTCAGCCAGACAGACATTGGAACACTGTTCTTCACTACAGGGTCATCTTCAGCCAGACAGACATTGGAACACTGTTCTTCACTACAGGATCATCTTCAGCCAGACAGACATTGGAAGCCCCCCGCGGGTTAGGGGGAAGAATTTACCCGATGCTCCCCAGCATGTCGTAAGAGGCGACTAACGGATTCTGTTTCTCCTTTTACCCTTGTTAAGTGTTTCTTGTATAGAATATAGTCAATGTTTGTAAAGATTTTAGTCAAGCAGTATGTAAGAAATGTTAAGTCCTTTGTACTGGAAACTTGCATTCTCCCAGTAAGGTCATATAATTATTGTACTACGTTGCAAGCCCCTGGAGCAATTTTTTGATTTGTGCTTTTGTGAACAAGAAACAATTAACAAGTGGCTCTATCCCATCCCCCCCCCCCCTTCCCCCGTCGCGATATAACCTTGAACGGTTGAAAACGACGTTAAACACCAAATAAAGAAAGAAAGACATTGGAACACTGTTCTTCACTACAGGGTCATCTTCGTCCCCTTTTCTCTTCATACCTCATTATTATTGGTTTGTCGGTCAACTTCACAGATCAGCAGGTGGAAGTACTACAGTGCAGTGGATGTTTCGTTGTGACTAGGATTGAACGTTCTGATCCGATGACTATAACCTATTTTGTTGTGTGCGTTCCGGAGCGACATCATAGGAAAGGCAGATAAACACCCTTCGTTTCTTGAGCAGTTAGAACATTGTTCACATGGACTTGATAGGCAATGGACCAAAGAGAAATACCGAAGCTTCACATCAGGCCCATTATAACAAACCGGAGTTCTTGCAGGTGCAGAAAGGCCATTTGGAAGTTGGTCGTTTTTGCTTCCCCAAAAGAAACATAGATGAAGCATACTGATTTAGAACCAAGATAGCAATACTCCCTGACCCACAGGTGCCAGAAAAGTTCCAGAGAATTATGATCTGAAAACATGCAAACGAAGAAACCTTCAAGTAGTACACGAATTTATCCTCGAAGTGACATGCAGATGACCAAATATCAAGCCTAAAAAAATAGTTATAGTAGCACTCGACTTTGCCTCTGCAGTGACGTCATGCGAAGGGTTAATACGTCACGTAGCCTATGACGCTGAGCGGAAAGCCTTTGCCAGCCCGGCGCGGCGAGAGGATGTCGGATGAGGGAAGCAAGGCCTGGCCAAATGTCATTAAGGGCGCAGGGGAGGGCGGCTGAGGGCGATGGCAGCGTGAAGTTTGAGAGATAAAAGAAGACGGAAAAGACAATTAGCGACGCAGGAAGGGGTGGGGGTAGGGCGACGGGGGTGGGGTTGAGCAGAGAGGCAGAAAGCAAGCAAGAAACAAGACAGCCTCACTCAGTGTCAGAGACCGCACAACTGATGGAAGGTGGGGGAGGGAGGGGAGGGGGTGGTCAGAGTGGCAGAGGTCAAGAGAAAGAACAACCGCCATCCAGAGTCTTGCCCTTGTTTTGACATTGTAGTGTGCAACATTGTTCCGATGTCTGTTTGGCCGACGATGTTTCTGTAGTGCAGAACAGAAAGTCAGAGAGGGCAAGATACAGGGTAGTCCCCACCCACAGAGTATCTTTTCTGTCCGGATGACCTTGTGGTATAGACCAGTGTGTCTATAATTATGTCTGTCTGGCTGAATATGTCCGGGTTGTTTCCATGAAGTTTGAGAGACAAAAGGAGACGGACTTGAAAAGGCCTGTGGCGACACAGGAAAGGGTCAGGTTAGGTAGACGTAGAGGGACAAGAGTCAAGGTAGCTGGGCCGAGGTGCACGAGAAAGTTACCAACCGGGTGGAAACCAGCCTCGGTGTTGGATTGGTTGAAATGGAGATTTGTTGTGATTTCAACGAATCAGACCCCGCGGTTTTTTCTCACCCGTTTGGGTGGCGCCCACTTTGGCTTCGTGGACCTCAGCCCTGGTTTCAGAGAGTGCCGGACATCGGCATCAGTCACAGAAGAAAGGAACTTCTCTCACATGGCTCAGAAGCTGTGACTGTGGAGGCACACTCCCCCCGGCCCCCTCTGGGCGACCACAGAACTGCACGCTGCGACCTATTTCCGACGCACGTTCGCCACGTTCATCATAGCCTCCCGAACGCGCCGCACGTGTGTATTAACCCCGCGTGACGCGCTGTGACGTTGCGGCCGGCCACTTCCTGACGTCACGGCGAGAAGCGGCGAGTCGCCTTCCTGCGCCAAGCAGCGAGGGCCCGGTCGGCGAAGCTAAATAATAGATTGGCCATCCCGCGTCTCGCTGCGCCCGTTGGCATTATGAACACAAATCAGCTGATGGGGAGATTTGCAGGTAAAGCGGAGCGGCCCTGTAACGCGGTTAGGCAGCAAGCAGGGAATAGAAATTAGGCCCGCCAAATGAGATAATATCAATTACTGGCCTGCAAGCCCGGTAAATCATGGGGACAATGTGGGACCACTAACCAGCCTATTACGCCTTCTGCAAGCGAGAATTTTGTCAAATTTCAGCGACGATGGAGCAATTTCGCTGGTCTATTCGCTTAGTGCAGGCACAGGGAGGAACTGGGGTGTTTTGCAATGCAATTAGGGGGAGCGGGCGCTCGGCGGTAACGCGGTTAGGGCCGGGACGGGGGGACACTGTAATTGACACGGGGACGCGGGGGACAGGCCCTGCCACAAGTCAGGAGGGAGAGAGCAGGAAAGGTGGGGGGTGGGGTGGGGGGGGGGGTGGAGGGGAGGGGTTAGGGACAAACTACCTTAGGGACATGACTCTAGGTGTACCGCCCGTATATACTACGTATATATATATATATATTCACTATCATGGTGGTGAGGACTATGGCACGATCTTATCAAAACCGTCCGGTAGTCCGTCCCAACACTGAACAAGAAAAATGTTCATTCAAAATGAACAGCGTCGATGCAATGTCCACCAAAGATTTATTTTGGGAAGTGTTAAAGGTTAGGGTCAAAAGTTAATGAATTGCATGTTGTGCTGGATATATAAATTGTTTATTTCAGTCAATGCTTGATTCATAAGTACATTTTTCAGCATGGTGCATCTACAGGAGGGTGCTCCAACAATGATGCATAGTGCCAACATTTAGCGCAAACTTTTCACAACAGTGCATTATTACCACAAAGCGCATACAGCGATTATATAGTAGCAAGTTGCACTAAACATTTGAACAAAATGCATTTTGTTCAAATGTTAACAGCACAGCACCAAGTTTTGCATAAGTGCACAACAGCACTGACCATTTCACAAAAGTGCATTACAGCTGTGACAATTTTACAAAAGTGCATTGACCATTTCAGGCAGATGGCTAACATGCAGATTTCGCTTTTGTCTGTCTTTCTTTGAAAAGTAGGCATGTTCAAGATCGATGAAGTCATGAGCAATTGGGTTAGATGACAGAAAAGATTCAAAAACGTCAGATTCAGTTAGATGACAGAAAAGATTCAAAAACGTCAGATTCAGTGTTTTGGGCACTGTTGAACAGGAACATTCTCTCCTGTTCAACAAATGTGGGTTCAATTCAAAAGCAACATTGTCACAGATAGGCTAGTGTTACATTTCTGTAAAGTTTCAAAAACATCTTCCATGTTTTGGTTACTGTTGAACAGAGGCATATTTTCCTGTTCAAAAAAGTCTGACACAAATTGTCGTAGTTGTGGGTTAAGGTTCGATCTATACTGTCCTTCAAACGAGTCGTAGAACCGTCATTGTCACAGATAGTGTTACATTTCTGTTTTACATTCAAACGAGTCGTAGAAGTAGTAGTACATTTGCGTTTGGTTGTTATATTTAGTCAAGTTTTGACTAAATATTTTAACATCGAGGGGGAATCGAAACGAGGGTCGTGGTGTATGTGCGTGCGTGTGTGCGTGCGTGCGTGTGTGTGTGTGTGTGTGTGTGTGTGTGTGTAGAGCGATTCAGACTAAACTACTGGACCGATCTTTATGAAATTTGACATGAGAGTTCCTGGGTATGAAATCCCCATACGTTTTTTTCATTTTTTTGATAAATGTCTTTGATGACGTCATATCCGGCTTTTCGTAAAAGTTGAGGCGGCACTGTCACGCCCTCATTTTTCAACCAAATTGGTTCAAATTTTGGTCAAGTAATCTTCGACGAAGCCCGGGGTTCGGTATTGCATTTCAGCTTGGTGGCTTAAAAATTAATTAATGACTTTGGTCATTAAAAATCTGAAAATTGTAAAAAAAAATAAAAATTTATAAAACGATCCAAATTTACATTTATCTTATTCTCCATCATTTGCTGATTCCAAAAACATATAAATATGTTATATTCGGATTAAAAACAAGGTCTGAAAATTAAATATAGAAAAATTATTATCAAAATTAAATTGTCGAAATCAATTTAAAAACACTTTCATCTTATTCCTTGTCGGTTCCTGATTCCAAAAACATATAGATATGATATGTTTGGATTAAAAACACGCTCAGAAAGTTAAAACAAAGAGAGGTACAGAAAAGCGTGCTATCCTTCTTAGCGCAACTACTACCCCGCTCTTCTTGTCAATTTCACTGCCTTTGCCATGAGCGGTGGCCTGACGATGCTACGAGTAAAATGGCATTGCGTTCAGTTTCATTCTGTGAGTTCGACAGCTACTTGACTAAATATTGTATTTTCGCCTTACGCGACTTGTTTTTTCTTTTAGATTCCTGTCACTCATACTAGCAGTATTGATTGAGGTACATAAATCTGTTGATGTACAGGGATGACTTGTTTGTAATGAATCCTTGTTTCCTCCACATTGAGTTTGCATTGCAGTTGGACAGAAATGAACAGGTGTTAATTGATAAACACATTGATAATGGCTTTTGAGAAAATCAATCAATTCTGCAAAGGAATTAACTTGATGGCAAGTGTTCGTGTCCGAAGTAGCCTTCAGTGTGTGTATATGTATTCATGTGACAGAGAACGTGACCTCATTGTTCAATCCTCTCTCTCTCTTCTTTCTCATTCGAACGCACACACGCAAGAACGTAGCCTACGCACGCATGCACGCGCACGCACACACACACACACACACACACACACACACACACACACACACACCCCGCTGACGCACACGGCAAACCACGCACACACACACTGACTGTCGGCAAGCATCTCTTTTTGTTTTCTTTACCTTTGTTTATTGTGTTTTCGATATTTGTGTTTATTTTTTGCTTGACTTATCTGTTTTATTTTAATGTTTGCTATCCACATCGTGTGATAAATGTTTCTTCTCAGTCTCCGAGTCAGTTTAGTTTCTGCACGCCGCTTTGGTACTCCTTGTTTTTCTTTCTGGTGTTTTGTGCGCGACTGATTTGCGGATTTATTTTTATTCCTTTCATATGCAGTTGAAGTGTTGTGGGTGTTATTGTCTGTATATGCTATGTTGCGTCTGTGTATGCCTACAAGAATTTTGGGTGTAATGTGCCTGTGGTCTGCTCGCAGTCGAGCACAGAAAACATGGCGGCGCCCTGCAGGCAAATTCGTGGAAAGTCTTCCCGACCGCAGATACCAGCGTCGTCCGCGACGCTGGAATAATCCCGAACGCTGTCTCAGCGATAGATCTGTCTGCGTTACCTGCAGGATGCTACATGAATACACAACCTGACACATTGATGCGTTGACTCAAGCACACTGATTCCTGCTACGCGGATGTTCAAGCTTCAATTACATGCTTCAATTTTATGGTTTTAATTTTCATGGGCTTCAATTTTCGCAGGCTCCAGTTCTGGCTTAAGTTTTATAGGCTTTATGTTTGTAGTATTCAATTATGTATGTTTCAATTTGTGTTTGCTTCAATTTTGGAAGCTTAAAGAAAATGTCGAAGGCTACATTTCAAATTTGGTATATACGCTTCAACTTTGGTGCTCCGTTATAACTGCAGAACAACCACGTTAAAAGTCACATCATCTCAGTTACTCGAAGACTGGACTCGCCATCGGTTGTGTGGTCTTAGACATGTTACAGAAATACATTTTTTTTCTGCATAAACTTTCATATATGAAACTTTTTTTTTACGTGAACTTTCAATCGTGAAACAAACTTTGTACATAAATAAGTGTTCATATGTGAAACACATTTTTTGTTATATGAACTCTAATTAGTTAAACAGACTTTTTAACAAAAACTTGCATATGAGAAATACGCCTCTTTTTTTTGCATGAACTTTTTTCAGGGCAGTCCAGAAGGACGTTCACACGCAAACTCTTCGTTTCGTGATGATGCTCCATCAATACCATTTTTAATAAAATTCCAAAAAGTGTAAGAGTGCTTGAAAGATAAGATTCATTATGAAACAGAACAATCCCCAGTATTTGATGGTAAATTATATTTATGTCCTTTAAAAATCTAAACAACAAGATGACTGTTGGTGAAAACAAAGTTGAAAAACAAAAGAAATCCGGTGTAGGATCCGGTCCGGTCCCCCCTCTGAAGTAGTCCCCCGGGGGACCAATTCGTGGCAAAAACTGCTCTATAATGGTCCCCACTTAGACATCCAGCCTCGTTTTTTTTGTTACAATGTTAGTAATGTTACCAGCAATTTCAGAGAAAAGAAATGAAAGAATCAGAGACTGCTTTCATTTCTTCTTATCAGTATTTATTTATTATTCATTTTATTTCATGTGATTTTTCTGTTGAACGGCATTGTAAATCAGATCTATTTTATTTTCTGCAAAATATAGTCAAACAAAATATAGTCTGTGCACTACATAATACCGGACGAAGATATAGATTGAAAATGGCTTGAATGCCTAAGAAAAACGAGGCTGGATGTCTAAGGGGGGACCATTATAGAGCAGTTTTTGCCACGAATTGGTCCCCCGGGGGACTACTTCAGAGGGGGGACCGGACCGGATCCTACACCGCCCTGCAAACTTCAAGAATGAGTACATTAAGACCTTTAGAAACAGTATTTATGCATATATGTATATAACTACCTATATCTAAGGTTTGAGGGGGAGGGGGGGAGGGTCAGCTAGCCCAGAATGACCTCCCGTCAAAATCAGCTAGCCCAGAATGACCCCCCGGTCAAAACTGACTAGGCCAATCAGTTTTTAACCCCCTCCTTCAAACTTTAAGAATAAGTACTTTACCTTTATAAACCAAAATAAATGTAAATGTGGACAATATTTGTTAGAAAAAGGATATTACAAGAAAAAAGAAAAGAAAAAAACCGTTAAAAAAATAAATAAATAAAAAGTTTTTACACTTCCCTTCGAACTTCAAGAATAAGTACACTAGGACCTCTCAAAACAAAACGTACGCATGTATGTATGTATCTATGCATCTCCCCAGGTTAGGGGGGTCAAAATCAGCTAGCCCAGAATGACCCCCCTTCAAAACTGACTAGGCCAGTCAGTTTTGACCTCCCCTTCAAACTTCAAGAATATGTACTTCAGGGCCTTTTAAAACAAAGTATATGTATATCTGCACACTATTTGTTGGAAAAATGATTTTTTAAAAATCGGAAAAAAAAACTTACTTATAAAAAAGAAAAAAGTTTTGAGGCTTCCCTTCAAACTTTAAGAATAGGTACACTAGGTCCTTTTAAAACGAAATGTACGCATATATATATATATGCATCTATGCATCCCCATAAGTTTGGGGGGGGGGGGGCAGTCATTCTGGGCTAGTCCAGAATGACCTCCCGTCAAAATAAGCTAGCCCAGAATGACCCCCCGGTCAAAACTGACCAGGCCAGTCAGTGTTGACCTCCACTTCAAACTTCAAGAATAAGTACTTAAGGACCTTTTAAAACGAAATATATGTATATGTGCACACTATTTGTTGGATAAATGATTTTTTTAAAAATCGGAAAAAAATCGGGAAAACATTACTTAAAACAAAAAAATAAAAAAATAAAAAGTTTTGACGCTTCCCTTCAAACTTCAAGAATAAGTACAATAGGTCCTTTTAAAACGAAATGTACGCATATATGTATGCATCTATGCATCCCCATAAGTTTAGGGGGGGGGGGGGGAGGGACAGTCAGCTAGCCCAGACTAGGCCAGTCAGTTTTGACCTCCACGTCAAACTTCAAGAATAAGTACCTTAGGACCCTTTAAAACGAAATATATGTATCTGTGCACACTATTTGTTGAATGAATATTTTTTTTAAATCGCAAAAAAATCGAAAATAAACTTACTTAAAATTTTTTTCAAAAAACCCCGCTTCCCTTCAAACTTCAAGAATAAGTACACTAGGTCCTTTTGAAACGAAATGTACGCATATATGTATGCATCTATGCATACCCATAAGTTTTTTTTTTTTTTTTTGGGGGGGGCAGTCATTCTGGGCTAGCTGATTTTGAAGGGAGCGCCCCCCCCCCCCCCCCCCCTCCAACATTTCGTTTTAAAAGGACCTAGTGTACTTATTCTTGAAGTTATTTTCGATTTCTTTTCGATTTAAAAAAAAAATCATTTATTTAACAAATAGTGTGCACATATACATATATTTCGTTTTTAAAGGTCCTAAAGTACTTATTCTTGAAGTTTGAAGTGGAGGTCAAAACTGGCTGGCCTAGTCAGTTTTGACAGGGGGTCATTCTTGGCTAGCTGATTTTGAGGGGAGAGATAGACAGACAGACACGCACACCCACAGACACACATACGGTCAGAAAGACACACACACAGACAGACACACAGAAAGACGGACAGACAGACAGACAGACACACAAACAGAGGACCAGAGTGTGTGAACGTGTGTCTGTCTGTCTGTCTGTCTGTCTGATTTTTTTCTCTTCCTGCAGTGAGTTTTGTCCTTCGCCAATGTCAGGATACATAACGCTTGCATAATTTTGCGATAACAATGTTTAGTACATAAAGTGCGCAGAAAGTTCAGCAGACGATGATCTATGCACTATTACCAACATTATGCACGTGCATCCATCTTTCATCTTTCGTCAATTCGCCATGTGACTGCAGCCGAGCAAACAAGACCAAAGGACAAGCGTTTAATTGACACCCATAAAGATCTGATAAGCTACATTGTTTTTCACACACGACCAGGCAGAATCCGCGAAAGGTGTAGATTTTAGCGGAAATCACAGCTTCTTGTTTATTGCGAACGGGAAGGTACAGTGAATCATTATTATTTGATCCATATCAAATTTACCTCCGACTGACGGTTTCATGTTCCCTTATCGCGTGTTCGCGTAGGTGAAGCTGGCGAGATTTCGCAATGTTTATTATTTTGATTTAACTTTCCTGCTCTTCCCAGGTATACGAAAATATAAAGAACATGTTTTATGTCTGTCTGTCTGTCTGTGTGGATTTATGAATGAATGGATGTGGGCCGTATGTATGTATACATGTATGTCTGTCTGTCTGTCTGTCTGACTAACTGCCTGCCTGCCTGCCTACCTGCACCTGTCTGTTTATCTGTCTGTTTGTCTGCAAGCCTGTCTGTCTGCCTGCCTGCCTGTTTGTCTGTCTGTCTGTCTTTTTGTATATGTGTATTGTTGTGTTTTTGTCTGTCTGTCTGTCTATCTGTCTGTCTGTCTGTCTGTCTGTCTGTCTGTATGTGTGTGTGTGTGTGTGTGTGTATTTATGAATGTAAGGATGTGGGTTTGTATGGATGGATGGATGGATGGATGGATGGATGGATGGATGGATGGATGGATGTGACTAAAGACCAAGTGGTTAAGCCGACACAAGGGAAAATGTATGTAACTTTCCCACGTGACATTATATGCCAGTGACTAGCGGGGGGGGGGGGGGGGGGGGGGGGGTGGGGGGGAGTCTGAAACACGCGGACAGAAGCACGTGCAGATTATTTATCTCACAAAAAGCAAGGGTACTCACTCTTTCAGAACCAATACAAACCCGACAGAGTTATTTCCGAACTTCGTCAATTTGAGGACAAAACCCACTAAAGACCCTCTGCGGGCATGAGAACGTTAAAATACCAGTGCCAATTAGTAACAAAGGACCAAAGATACCAAGCCCCCGAGTGTGGAATGTTTTTTTCTCGTTTACTTTTACAAAGCTTTCATTTGCTCATTTTGTTTACTTGAGTAGCTACCTAGTACCAAGAACACAAAACCCTAATTCTTATTGTTTCATGACAATTTATGTGAATAAAATGTTGTTTAAACAAAATAAAAGATTGCACGTTTTGTTTTTATTCCAATCATTTTGGAAATTAAAACAATGATATATAATGCTAAACCTTTTTTTGCTCTCTAATAAGTAATAATAATTTAGAAGATTAAAATGAGTATACGCTAGCTAAACCTGTTTTTACTTTAAAAGTAACATATATGCGTAAATAAAGCACACTTATAAACTTGAGCAAAGTGTCAATCAATTTGATTGAAAAATGAGAGTGTGACAGTGCCGCCTCAACTTTCACAAAAAGCCGGACATGACGTCCTCAAAGACATTTATCGAAAAAATGAAAAAAACGTCTGGGGATATACTTAGGAACTCTCATAATAAGTTTCATGAAGATCGGTCCAGTAATTTTCTTGGAACCGATCTACACACACACACACACACATACACACACACACACACACATACATACACCACGACCCTCGTCTCGATTCCCCGTCTCTATGTTAAAACATTTAGTCATAACTTGACTAAATGTAAACAAATAAATAAAAAAACTGTAAAAGTACAGTTTCGTCAACCGTATTTACCAAAAGGCTCCAACACCACAATCACCAGTCACAACACGCCAGCAACAAAGAACAAAGAGAGGTAGAGGTGTTGGCGTGTGTATCCGGCTTATCGCCGATAGTGTTCGCAGCACGGATCTCATCCTCACTGCATCAAAGGCTATCGCACGAACCCTCGCACAGCGGACGAGAAGTGTTAAGGCTTGAGCCAACTCCCTCTATCATTTAGCATCTCTCAAAGTAATTAGCCCTTTCAGCCCGTCGCGGATTTGACGCGGTCTTATCGGCTGTATCCTTATTGTACACATTAATTGAACTAACACAATTATTTGTCACCTGAGCACGTGTTGGTTTCCGCTGTGAGATTGTGCCTGGCGGCAGACGTAGACGTCAGGGGGCGTATCCGTAATGATTGTAATGTCTGTTATTTGAGGATGAATACTCGTGTTCTGTTTAACATCTGTGTACTGACTCAGTTTGGAGGACCAATGGTCTAATGACGTCAAAAACATAAGAATTTTCAACATACACATAATTCATAATCTGGATCATCAAGATCTTATCAGCGATACTGTAATGTCTGTTATTTGAGGATGAATATACTCGTGTTCAGTTGAACTTCTGTACCCTGATCGAGTCAGCTTGGAGGACCAATGGTCCACTGACTCCAAAACCATGATAAGTTTCAACATATTTAATAAGTTGGATCATCAAAAGCTTATTAGAAATTCTGAAATATGTGGGATTGGGGAATGGATATATACAATCATGTACTCGTGTTTAGTTGAACGTCTGTGCCCTGATCGAGTCAGTTTGGAGGACCAATGGTCCACTGACGTCAAAACCATGAGCAGTTTCAACATCACTGATATTTGATCATCTGGATCATCGAGATCTTATAAGTAATACTGTAATGTGGGTGATTGGAGGATGCATATACCCATGTTCGGTTTAAATTTCGCGCACTGAGTCAGTTTGAAGGATCATTGGATAATGACGTCAAACAATAAGAATTTTCAAAATAATTCATAATCTGGATCGTCAAGATCTTATTAATAATACTGTTACATGGGTGATCGCGGGAGGATAGATATAAATGGACTCGTGTTCGGTTTAAGTTGTGTGCACTGAGTCGGTTTAAGGGTCATAGTGGTCTATTAGCAGACATCAGAGCTATAAGTTTAACAGTTGCAAGATATCTGATGATATGGAAACAGAATACTCTAGAATAATTCCGCATTAAAATTGAAGGGCCGCGGAAAAGGTGATGTTTAAGTTTGAGATGTAACTGAACAGTAGCAACTGAACTAATGAAGAGGGAACCGAATGTTATTCTGAAATAATCAGATTGAAGACAGAAGGGGACAGACAGAATACGGTACGCACAAGAACGATGTTATTTTGTTATGGAAAGCTCTCTAGAGGAAAAGACTGAGAGAGAGAAAGAGAGACTGAGAAAGAGAGAGAGAGAGAGAGAGAGAGAGAGAGAGAGAGAGAGAGAGAGAGAGAGAGAGAGAGAGAGAGAGAGAAGAGAGATAATTATGTAATGATAATTTTTAAAAGACAAACTAAAAGACCGTATGTACCTGTAGTCTTTCGATCGCTAATTAACATTCCAAGTGTTGACTGATAATCACTCTTGGCTTATTGGCTCCATAGCCCTGCAAAGCACGTGCATCCTATGGAGTGAAATAACATTATCCAGCGCTGATTGGCTGTGAGAAGTGCGGATGACAGATAAGAGAATCAGCAACATCAGGGGAGCATGGCGTCTCGTCTCACGCCCTCACACGTGACACATGTAGCTGCGCTGCCTACAGCTGTCACGCGGAAACGGCAGTGTTCGGGAGGTGTTGATGTGATCTAAAAAAATTAATACCCCACAGGATTTGGTGCTGCAGACCAACAGACTGACTGACCGACCGACGGACTGGAATGACGGACGGGCGGGCGGACGGACGGACGGACGAAAAGATGGATAGACAAAGAGAAAGACAAGTTATCCCAGAGAGAGAGAGAGAGAGGAGAGAGAGAGAGAGAGAGAGAGAGAGAGAGAGAGAGAGAGAGAGAGAGAGAGAGAGAAAGAGAGAGAGAGAAAATCAGAGAGAGAGAGAGAGATAAGATGGACAAAGAGAAAGACAATGATCCCAGAGAGAGAGAGAGAGAGAAGAGAGAGAGAGAGAGAGAGAGAGAGAGAGAGAGAGAGAGAGAGAGAGAGAGAGAGAGAGAGAACTCAGAACTCAGAAATGGTTTACTGTGAGGCCATCGGCCCGTACACAGATTGGGGGGGGGGGATCGAAACGATCGCGATATGTACAATGGAAAGAGAGAGAGAGAGAGAGAGAGAGAGAGAGAGAGAGAGAGAGAGAGATAAGATGGACAGACAAACAGAAAGACAAGTTATCCCAGAGAGCTCGAGAGAGAGAGAGAGAGAGAGAGAGAGAGAGAGAGAGAGAGAGAGAGAGAGAGAGAGAGAATCATGATCAGAGAGAGAGAAAAGTAGAGAGGGAGAGAGAGAGAGATAAGATAAAATAATATAATTATTTATAAACGAGGGTAATGGCATAACCAACAGGAGCTTTTACAACCAACCCTCGCCCATGAGAGGGACTAATCTCAGTAATGATTATAGACTACGTATAGTACATGTACAGAGAGAGGGAGAGTGAGAGAGAGACAGCAGCGGATAGACAAAGAGAGAGAGACAGAGAGAGAGAGAGAGAGAGACAGCAGCGGATAGACAAAGAGAGACACAGACAGAGAGAGAGACAGCCGCGTATAGACAAAGAGAGAGAGAGAGAGAGAGAGAGAGAGAGAGAGAGAGAGAGAGAGAGAGAGAGAGAGGCGCGTATAGACAAAGAGAGACAGAGAGAGAGACAGGCTGAACACATTTACCCAGTATCAAACATTCAGAGTATTAAGCAAAGTTTTCTGCCACCCCGCATGACATTATTTATTATTCAATATTATTTTGGCTTCATCACAATATATTCTTCTTAAACTGAGACGCGAAGGAGAAATTCTATGACTTCAAGTAAAAAATATCACCGGTTATAACACACAGAAATTGCTAGGTTTTCTTGCAGTTACTTTTCAAAATGATTGCCTGCTAGTGCGCAAGCTTAGTTCTGTTCAGCGTTATCTCGCTGTAACAAAACATTGTGAAAGTGCGTACTTTAAGAAAAAAATAAGAATAATGATCATGACTTGAGAAAAGATACTTGTTTGTTTGTTTGTTTGTTTGCTTAATGCCCAGCCGACCACGAAGGGCCATATCAGGGCGGTGCTGCTTTGACATATAACGTGCGCCACACACAAGACAGACGTCGCAGCACAGGCATCATGTCTCACCCAGTCACATTATTCTGACACCGGACCAACCAGTCCCAGCACTAACCCCATAATGCCAGACGCCAGGCGGAGCAGCCACTAGATTGCCAATTGTAAAGTCTTAGGTATGACCCGGCCGGGGTTCGAATCCACGACCTCCCGATCACGGGGCGGACGCCTTACCACTAGGCCAACCGTGCCGGTCCAATGTGACTGGGAAGGGTAGAATTAAATAATATGATTAAAAAAAGGTGATCACAGAAGTGTTTACTATCAAGAAAATGCTGTATGCTTTTGAGTAATCTTTTTGTGTGCGAATAGAATAACGAGTGCTCTTTGGAATAACAAAAATTAAAGCACACAGTAGCAATAACATTACCTGCTAGTCAGACTTGGTCGTGTGACAGACGTTTTCTTCCACACGAGATTACGTTGATTGTCTAACGAAGCCGTCAGGCTGAGTTAGACCATCAACTAATCGAGCTCAGAATGCGATTTGTCACAACTATGAAGGTTTATGAAATGGCGAAGCTGCACCTGGTTTAAACATATTTTAGTCAGGAAACAAAGGATGGTATGTAAAACAGTCGAAACACTCGGGTCCACACAATAAGCAATGATTATAATATGAAGCGTGGTTATGTATCAGAACATGTCTTATACAGCTTGTGTTTATTTTAAAATGATGCTAGTACCCTTGTAGAAAATGTCAAATTAAAACAAAGAATGCAAATAATAATCTAAAACAAGGTGGAAGAGAATCGGACTTTACACTGCAATCTACATGCACCTCCCCCTTAATTTGCTACTGTATTCCTCCATTCTTTTCTCTGGCAGACCGAAACCCCTATACATTTAAAAAAAACCATCACAGTCTGTGCAAGATCCCCCCTCCCCCCACAGTAACATTAAGAGAGTACATGAGACGAAAATGTATCCGAAGCAGTCTCTAATCCGGGCAAAATTCTGTTAAGGTAAAAGGGAGTTTAACCAGAGAGATATTGCTGTTTGGCAAAATGAAGCATAGACGAGCCGAAAATGAATATTTTCCTGTCTTCCTGTCATTTATTTGTCCACGACCCGCAGGCCCGCGTTTCCGACTGAACAAAAACGTAAATACGTCAAATCTTTGAAATAAAACCTGCACGGTAGCAGACCGTCATTTTAATTTGCGGTTCATCAAGGGAGATAATTAAAACGGCTGTCTACAAAAACCCCAGCGAAAGGCATGAAGGGGCATTACTCGTATTCACTGAGTCTTTCAGAGCTAGAAGCGGGAAGAAAGGGGGAAAAAAATCCTAACGTATCAGCAAAATGCCGTGATTAGAGAAACCCAATAATTCCTTCTCGCAGCAGGATTTAATTTGCAAGGTAAAAAAAAAATTTTTTTAAAAAAAGTATTCCGGATGCTTCTTCCCTTCTTCCTTGCTTCTTCCTCCCCGCGAGGCACCAACACAAAGGGAAGATAGGCTATTTCACGGAGCTGGGAATCATGCAGTAAAACGTCGAAATGAAATTTGGTCGCATCACGTCTGCTTGAAGGAGTGTTTATTGTGATGCTAATGTATCAAAGAGCGGCTTAAAGCCAGGCTTGCTCCAGCCACCCGGCGGTCGCGGGGACTTGTGTCTCTCGCCGCCATTGTTCCTTCTCTGGTCTCTGACGTCTTCAGCCCTCTCCTTTCAGTCCCCACAGGAAAGTAATTATCATCGTATTGGCAGAAAGGAGTAAGCCGGCTTGTTAATTAGCCCACTCCGCATTACCCCAATGCAAACACCTTGTCGTTTCAATTTGCCCGCGCGCTGCGCTCTGCAGAAGAAATAAAGCAAGCAAGAAAGTTTAAGAGAGGAGGAGGAGGAGACGAGATGTAGAAACACACACAGACAAGAAGGGAGACAAATCACACCCAATCCTTCCGCAGATTCTTCCCAGCCGTCTTTATCTCTCTCTCTCTCTCTGTGTCAAGTATGGACGACAAATCGCCAAGGTGATGTCTGTCTCCTGCACTCTTCCCTCTACTTCTCTTCTGTTTCTCCTCCTCCACCCCCGCCCCCCCCCCCCCCCCCTACTACCCGCCTCCTCCTCCCCCGCCACCAAACAACCATGATGTTCGATCTTCCGCCTTGAAGACCCATCATCTCCAGATAGAATTGAATTCCCGCCAGATCCTTTTGTCATTTGTCGTCATTTGCGTACGAGGCGTGTTTTCCGCGGAAATGATATTTTCTTATTTAAAGCGACTCAACGAGCTAACACAATATGTCTGTGGGCGAAGCGGGGCTGAGCCCAAGGAAAAGGAACGGGAGCGATTGAATGGCTGGCTGGTATTGAAAGCCAAGCAATCCCATTGATTAGACCGGAGGAGCGGCGGAGGGGCCGCGACCGGAGAATAGACGCCTGTTGGAAAAGGCTCGTTAAAGATTGGGGACCGGGTAATCCCGCCTTAGCGTTACTTCATTTGCCCAGTGTAATTTCCCCCCGCCGATGAAATTTGGACGAACACTTGAGGTAATTTTCTGAATCAGCGAACTAATTTAGTCGAAAAATATTTTGTCAATTAGGTATTGTCGGTTTGTGGGGGATGATTTTCCGCGCGGCAGGCCCGGGTCCTGATGTGTTTACACTCGACTTGGGCGAGCAAATAGAGGGCCCTGATAGAGCGGCTTCTAGCCTGATCTCTGCCGGTGGCGCCTAATGAGAGTATTAAGCTCCCTGCACCCTCTCCCTCTCCCTTCCCCAACCCGCCTCTCCCCCTAAAAAAAAGAAAGAGAAAATCCCTCCTAACTCCCTCTCCGTCATCTCCCCTTCCTTTTACATGCACAAACCAGAGTATGTGAAGTTTGCGATTTCTGCTCCCCCCCCCCCCATACTCCTGCCTTCACCCCTACTCCCCTTATTCCTCCTCATCCCTCCGTCTCTCTCCCCTTCCCGTTACCTGCTTTGGCCTGTGTGTGTGCAATTTTCCGGGCCAGGGGGACGGGGACGTGCCAGGCTGTGAATTGGGTTTGGGTCCAATTTGCCTGACCTGATCCGCCCTCCTCTGGTTTTTGGAGGAAGGGTGGCTTTCTGTGTGCTCTCTGTTCTTTGGCTGCTGCTGCCTGATGTCCGTCTGAACATTGGCGGGAGAGAGAGAGAGAGTAAAGGGGGGGGGGGGGGGAGAGAGAGAGTCCAGAGAGAGAGAGAGGGAGAGGAGAGAGAGAGAGAGAGAGAGTCCAGAGAGAGAGACAAAGGGAGGAGAGGAGAGAGAGAGACTGAAAGAGAGAAGAAAAAGAGGACAAGAAAGAGAGAGAGTGATAGGCAGAGAGACAGAGACAGAGAGAGACAGAGAGAGAGAGAGGAGGGGGGAGCCTCCGAGGAAGTTCCGACCTGCCCTCATATAGCATTCGACAGGAGCCCTTATGGAGTCTGTGTTTATAACGGAACTTGGCCAAAGACATTATCAATAAGGGAGAAGGAGAGATCGAAAGGTACAACAACAAGGAGGAGGAATCAGAACCAAGCAAGGCCAGGGCGCCAATGACAAGAGGACACAGGATGAAAGTCGCTTGTTCATTTCAATTCTTCTTATTCCTCAAGGTGCCAGGAGTCTGGTTCCGCACAACTCTCACTCTCTGCTGTCCATATTTAGAGCGCAAATACATCTTCTTTCTTAAAAAAGGAGTAAGAGGAGAAGAGGAAGGAGGAATCTGCACGATTTTGACCCCCCCCCCCCTTGGCGTTCTAACACGTAGGAATAAAATTAATGGTGGTTAACTATTTGCCCCCAGGGCTTGAACGCCAACGTGAGAATTGCAGGGGTTAGGGAAGAGGACGAACATCCGAATTTGTCCTCCTTACTTTTTATGCTGCCTTAGCTCATTGAGCATTGTATCATCTTGGTAACACCAGGGACCTATATTTAATATAGGTCTATGGTAACACCAAGGAGTTGTTGCCCAACCAATCATCGATTGAGATTGTCTTGCTTGTTTCTTTCGAGCAAGCTTCTGGAAAAATTTTCAGAGAAAAGTTTATTTTCTGTATAATAAGTGTCTGTCTGTCTGTCACTTAAACGACAGCTGGGTCGAAGACATGTGAATGTAACGTTTTGTTTTGTCATAAATATAAAATTCCAATAACATACCTTTCTTGGACTGGGTGGCCGAGTGGTAACGCACCTGCGCTCGGAAGCGAGAGGTTGCGAGTTCGACCCTGGGTCAGGGCGTTACCAATTTTCTCCCCCCTTTCCCAACCAAGGTGGTCGGTTCTAGTGCTAGTCTTTCGGATGAGACGAAAAACCGAGGTCCCTTCGTGTACACTACATTGGGGTGTGCACGTTAAAGATCCCACGATTGACAAAAGGGTCTTTTCTGGCAAAATTGTATAGATAAAAATGTCCACCAAAATACCCGTGTGACTTGGAATAATAGGCCGTGAAAAGTAGGATATGCGCCGAAATGGCTGCGATCTGCTGGCCGATGTGAATGCGTGATGTATTGTGTAAAAAAAATTCCATCTCACACGGCATAAATAAATCCCTGCGCCTTAAATATGTGCGCGATATAAATTGCATAAAATTATTAAAAAAAAAAAATATCCCTGCGCTTGGAACTGTACCCACGGAATACGCGCGATATAAGCCTCATATTGATTGATTGATTGATTGATTGATTGATTGTTTTTTTTATTCTGAAGTTTGGAACGTAGGCAGTCTATTTGTTGTTGGATTTTGAGCTTACCATGACTGTTGTTCAAATTAGACTGATTAGTGCTCAGAGACCGGCACGGTGGCCTAGTGGTAAGGCGTCCGCCCCGTGATCGGGAGGTCGTGGGTTCGAACCCCGGCCGGGTCATATCTAAGACTTTAAAATTGACAATCTAGTGGCTGCTCCGCCTGGCGTCTGGCATTATGGGGTTAGTGCTAGGACTGGTTGGTCCGGTGTCAGAAGAATGTGACTGGGTGAGACATGAAGCCTGTGTGTGGCGCACGTTGTATGTCAAAGCAGCGCCGCCCTGATATGGCCCTTCGTGGTCGGCTGGGCGTTAAGCAAACAAAAACAAAAAAAAGTGCTCAGAGAAGGGCCTTTGTAAAATGAAATTTGACAATGAATTTAAAAGAACTGGAGATAACGAACAAGAAAACAAGAGAAGAAGAGGAGGACAAGGAGAAGGAAGAAACCTGCATGACCTGATCTGCTCTTCTATATTTTTGGAGGCAGACAAGCAAAACAAGCTTACAATCAGCCAGGCCATACATGTTCCGAGTTGGAAAGGCTGACCCTTAGTTTGACCAGTTGACGTGAGATTTTCTTGCCTTCTATACTACCCGTCATAAAAAAGATCAATCTGTTTGATGAATATGGTAGGGGTAGGGGAATAGATGGCCTTTTCGGTGTGTGTGTGTGTGTGTGAATGTGTATCTGTGTGTCTGTGTGTGTGTGTGTGTGTGTGAATGTGTATCTGTGTGTCTGTGTGTATCTGTGCATGTGTGTGGTGATAGCATGTGTGTATGTATGACAGTATGTGCACGCGTATGTGCGTGCGCACGCGTGTGTTTGTGACTGCATGGATTTAAACGAGGATTTTGCTTCTGTACTCCTGTTCTTTTTGTGTCTAATGCTTGTATTTTGGTTTTGTACATGTGTAAAATAATGTCATTGTAAAGCGCTCGGAGCTTTTACGTAAGCGCTCTATAAGTTTTCCATTATTATTATTATTATTATTATTATTATTATTATTATTATTATTATTATTATTATTATTATTATTATTATTATTATTATTATTATTATTATTATTATTATTATTATTATTATTATTATTATTATTATTATTATTATTATTATATAACTAGTGTTACAATAACCGGCCTCATCACGAAAGTCGACAGTCACACGCATCTGCCTAGGTTTGTTTTGGACGGGAGAATGAGTGAAGGAACCGCTCGCCGATTAAAATTCATTTAATTTATTAGAATATTAAGGGAGCAAGTCATTGGAAGTGTATTTAAATTACAGCTCGGCGAATATTCCTTTTTAGGTCCATTTCGGAGAGAAAAAAAAACTGTCCTTAAATGACTCTTTAGGGAGTACGCCTGTAGCCTTTTATCGTGAATACCAAAGCCTTCAGTTTTGCAGAAACAAATCTTTGTTAACAATCTTTGTTTAACTTTATTTCTGGGGGGAGGGGGGGGGGGGGGGAAGAACTTGCATTTCATAAAATAAAATAAAAATCCAAGCAAATGTTGAAGAGTCAAGTAGACTTATCCATTGATTTAGAAATGGTTTCAATACTTTTTTTTATGAGTGGAAGGAGTTTTTGAATTTGTTCCTTTCTTGTTTGCTTTATGTCGTTGTTGTCGTTGTTGTTGTTGTTGTTGTTGTTGTTGTTGTTGTTGTTCGTGTTGTTGTTTTGAGGTGTCCTTGTCTGTCTTTATGTTTCTGTACGTCAGTCTGTCTGTCTGTCTGTCTGTCTGTCTGTCTGTCTGTCTGTCTGTCTCTCTCTCTCTCTGTCTCTCTGTCTGCCTGTCTGTCTGTCTGTCTCTCTCTCTCTCTCTCTCTCTGTCTGCCTTTCTGTCTGTCTGTCTCTCTCCCTCTTTGGTTTGGGTTTTCTTTCTGTGCGCTTGTTATGAATCATGCGCACAAATTGTAACAGTAAATAACGATACATCATTAACATTCGTGCAATAAATATAAGAAATGGACGGTACCTTTCTCCATCAAGCCATTTTATTGACACAATACATACACACAATCGCATAATTTGACTGATATACTCGAACAGAGAGGAAAAGACCCATCATAGCACAAGACGGACTGTCGGGGAACAAAACACAAAAAATCGACAATAACACAATATATTACATCTTGAGCTCTGGTGCCTGATGCTTTGGAAAGGTCACACCGGACATTTGACAAGATTATCACAAAAAGAACAGCGCATTCTTTGCCACTGATTGGGGGAAAAGCGGGGATTTAGTGCAGGATTTACGACAAAAAACAGCACGCATTGAACGCTGATTATCAAATTCACGCATCTAATCGTGTCATTTTTATTGTAATCTTCCTATCTGATACACTTCTATGGATGCCTGCCTCATTCTTTTTCTCTCTGTCACCAACATCGTTGCAATCGCGCGCGTGGATACGCGCCTGAAAGGTAAGTGAAACCGTTATTCACAGCCGTTAGCGTTGATATCAAAACATCTGCTTTCTGTGCATTTGAATGTGCATGGTAGGGCGTCTCTCTGGTTGTCTGTCTGTCTGTCTGTCTGTCTGTCTGTCTGTCTGTCTGTCTGTCTGTCTGTCTGTCTGTCTGTCTCTCTTTCTTTGTGTGTGCGTGGGTCTCTCTCTCTCTCTCTCTCTCTCTCTCTCTCTCTCTCTCTCTCTCTCTCTCTCTATCTCTCTCTCTCTCTCTCTCTCTCTCTCTCTTTCTCTCAACAGACTAGGTCCTATGTCGATCGCATAACATTATATTGCATTATACTTCATCGAGAAAAATAATCCTGACATAAGCCTACTCGTATATAACAAAGTAACCACAGGACCACAATAAGACAAAAAATATACACGCAGGAATGTCAAATTCAAAAATGTTCCATTTGTCCACAAAACAGTAGAGCGACCCAGTAAATTAATGAAGCAGATCAGGGCATGCTGACCTCAAAACCAGTCAAATCACAAAAGAAATGAACATAAGAATCGTTATGCAAACAAATATCATAATGCCAAAGAACAAATTAAGTGATACAAACAAAACCATTTTTAATAACAATTTTAAAAACGGCAACATTCTTTCCCACATAAATACCGGAAACACGTTTATTTGTCTATTTGCGTGATTTTTTTGACAGGCTTGAAAACATTCGTTTTCAGCAATCTCATTAAGAATTTAAATGCTTAACAATCATTTGAATAAAACGAAAGAATCTTGTCAATGGAGCTCTTCTTTTCGCAGATCACCACTAAGGTTTAAAAAGAAAAAGACCAGGAAAATGTTTTGACAATTTCAACAAGTTTTTGTGTGTGTGGAGAAGAATTGTTTTGGTTTGTCTGCTTCCATGTCAGGTACTATTTAACTTTGAGTGTATTTATCAAATCATTACATTCTGCGTAAAGGAATATCCAAAAGTATGTCACATGATAACATTAACAAACAAATAAGTAGATACATTAATATAAGTGTATAGATAAATACATAACTAAACAAATACATAAATAAGTCAATGAATAAATAAATCAAAAGAAATTTAAATAGATAACCTTCAAGATCAACGCCATTAAATTCCCATTTTTATAAAACACACTTTTGACAAACTTTGAATTAAATACTCTCATAAAATCATATTTACTCTTGATACGTAAATGTATATAGGGTGTCTAAAAAATAAGTACCCAACAAGACATTGAAACATCAGTACCGAGAAATAGAAAAACTAAGAGAAGGGACAATGAAATCCGAATGACAACACAGTGGTTCCAACAGGATGGAGCCCCACCACATTCTCAGAGAAATCCAGAAATCCCACAGGAAACATTCCCCAATGTAATGAACCCTATGGCAATGAGGATGCAGTCTGTCATTGGAAAACGGGGTGGCTACATTGATCACGTGGTGTGAAGAAACAGACGATCTCAACTGAAAGCTGTGAACTGGGGACAAAACTGAGAACAATATCACGCAAATATAATTTCAATAAAGTTACTGACTTGTCTACGTAGTATTGAAAGAAAATCGGGTACTTTTTTTGTAGACACCCTGTATACATATATAACTCTTCACTGTGTACAAGAGGCAGCCTTAGGGTAGAGTAAAACCAAGAAGAGAAGTATTAAACAAGTCGCGTAAGGCGAAAATACAACATTTAGTCAAGCTGTCGAACTCACAGAATGAAACTGAACGCAATGCAATTTTTCAGCAAGACCGTATACTCGTAGCATCGTCAGTCCACCGCTCATGGCAAAGGCAGTGAAATTGACAAGAAGAGTGGGGTAGTAGTTGCGCTGAGAAGGATAGCACGCTTTTCTGTACCTCTCTTCGTTTTAACTTTCTGAGCGTGTTTTTAATCCAAATGTAACATATTTATATGTTTTTGAAATCAGAAAATGATGGAGAATAAGATGAACGTAAATTTGGATCGTTTTATAATTTTTATTTTTATTTTACAATTTTCAGATATTTGATGACCAAAGTCATTAATTAATTTTTAAGCCACCAAACTGAAATGCAATACCGAGGTCCGGCCTTCGTCGAATTAAGATTGCTTGGCCAAAATTTCAATCAATTTGATTGAAAAATGAGTGTGTGACAGTGCCGCCTCAACGTTTACAAAAAGCCGGATATGACGTCATGAAAGACAATTATCGAAAAAAAGAAAAAAAAACGTCCGGGGATATCATTCCCAGGAACTCTCATGTAAAATTTCATAAAGATCGGTCCAGTAGTTTGGTCTGAATCGCTCTAAACACACACACGCACAGGCAACAACGGCCTCAGCGTGTTGCCTGGCGCGACGTCTCAGCTCCGCCACATACATACACCACGACCCTCGTCTCGATTCCCCCTCTATGTTAAAACATTTAGTCAAAACTTGACTAAATGTAAAAAGGAAGAACACCTTAAACATACGCGGAAAGTCCCCCATTTTCTTTGAAGCTTAGCGGTCAGAAATCCTGTATCGATTTTATCAGTAAATGCGTTGTAATTACCTTCGTTACGGCAAAGAAGGGAACAGCTGAACATGAATATAAATCTTCGAAAATAAAAATTGAGAACAAAAAAGAACCCAAGCAAAGGCTGAACAGAATGGAAGGAAGGTAGATGTTAAGCACTTTCTCAACAACAATTACTAAAGCATATTTATCTGGTAATTCTTATATTCTGCAGGCATAAGGTTTCACGACGGTTCACAATGCTTGCATTCAGCTCTATATAAGTCGCAAGGATTTCATATCATAGCAAAATAAATATCGGTGAGTCAATTCGGTTCTCGTCAAAAAAGAAGACGAAAAAAAGACGTGAAGGAATAAAGTATTTTGCTGTGTCACGTTGACCACGCCAGTTTTGGCACGCCACTAGAAATGTTATCAGAGTGACGTCATTCATAGAAAGTAATTAGATCGGCCAATCTTCTGTTGATATATTTCATCTATCAAAAGTCAGCCGACAAGCTGTCTTGGCTGGAATTCAACTTAAATCAAAAGAAACTCGTTTGTCTTAACAAAAAAGTAAGATAATGTACTGTGTCAGATGATTTCACCAACGCCAGATGATGTCATTCAGCAAGCAACAGAAAAACACATTACGGTCTATCAACTGCAGGAAATAGATGAACCTGACGTCACCAATACAACTCAAAAGAGAACGCTCTTTTGTACAGCGATATACGTCAAAACGGCCCGAGGATACGGCTACATATTATTTCAAGCATCACACATCAAAAGAGGAGTCACATTACAGCGTGACATCAGTGAAACCAGCCTCAGCATACTGCTTCCAGCGACGTCAGTCGTGCGTCACACGTCAGAGGGGGCCCCAACTTTACTGTTCAGTTCGCGTTTTTTCTTTGCACGCCGTCATTGATCACATGTCAAAAGAGGCACCACAATAACATTGGTGAGTGACGTTAGTAATAACAGTCTTAGTGTATGTCTTCACGTGATGCCATCCATCACATGTCAGAAGAGGCGTCATACCGTCTCAGCTAGTCTTTCACATGGCGTCATTCATCATACGTCAGAAAAGGCGCCACCATGTTGTTGCTAGAGGGACACAAAGTTGTACCTCGTGATGTCATCCATCAGAAGTGAGAAAAGGCGTCACCACATTGTCGCTGTTTGGTGACGCAAGTGGATCGTTCTGACGTCATCCATCACACGTCAGAAGAGGCTCCTCCACCACGCTGTTGCTGCTGCTGCTGCTGCTGCTGCTGCTGCTGCTGCTGTTCGGTGACGTTGGCCACAACGGCCTCAGCGTGTTGCCTGGCGCGACGTCTCAGCTCCGCCACACTGGAAGTCCTCTGCTCGTGAAGTCCGCCCAGGCCCGTCACCGTAGAGACAGGGGGCACAACTCCTCCCCCCAGCCCGCCACCCCCACCTCCCCCAACGTGGGACACGTGGGACAGGGAGGGGACGCCGCTGGTGAGGGTGGAGACCGCAGACACCCCGGGTACGGTGAAGGAGTGGGCCTGGGAAGGGAAGGGGGAGCGCGGGTTGCAGCACAGGCAGAATGGGAGACAGCCTGCAATGATATAGTGTTCCGTAAGTTTGTGGTACTAGAGGGTCAGTGTTATAACTAATGAGTACTCTTTCAAGTGCATGTGATCAGAAAGAGCTTGTCTATATCTTTAAAATAAATGTAATATGTTCTTTAACGGTACGCCCGGACAGAAACGTAGATGACGTTTTTGGCTGTAGCCTATTTATTGCTCCCAGGACTAGGTGATACAAGTAATTGTCATGTCTTGATGTGCTGCAGTAAGCTCACGGCCAACCATAACAGTGGTGAGAAAAGTTTAACTTTTACATCTGTTTGTATTAGCTGCAGGACAGCAGGACAACGAAAAACTGAAATGGTCACTTTTTATTGACACTGAGCGTTAAATCGCTCGTAATGAAGCTTGTTGGCTTCAAGACGATTTCAAGCCGGGTGGGGCTAATTCGTGCCAGAGAAAGTGAAATTCCGCGAGGCTGGAAGACGCCATGAAGAATTGTCAACGTGCACATTTTAAAGTAAGAGTGTTGACCTTTTAAAAGCAAAAGGGGAGACATGGACCAAGGACAATTTTGAAACAGTTTTTTTTACATGTTTTCGCTAAATACTTTTACAGTGTGCTTCCGAAGACACCTGTTAAAAATCCACCTAGAAATTTCTTAAATCTCTAAACATGACACCATCACAGTAGTTTCATACTGCTGGTTTAGTTCTTATATGATTTCGTTTTAAAGCAAAATATAGGGAATGAAAGAAGACTAAAATGGCACTCATGCAGCTTCTTTGCCATGCACATAACGATGTCGTCGTGGAATTTGGCGAAACTCGATTCTTGGCGATTTTGATATTTTTGTGTTTTAGACTAAGTAAATCATTCTCCATGATGAATGTTCTCTTAAATGTGACCCTCCACCACGGATTGAGTCGCATGTCACCTTTGCCTGATTTTCATATTTTTACATTTTCCTACAGAGTTTTTTATGTTCTATCCAGTGGTGAAACCCGTTTTAGAAAAGAGCAAACACTGTTTGAGTTATAAGCCTCTAACTAAGGTGACCCTCACACTGTTACATTCCCCGGACTTATATTAAGCCTAGCACAGAACCGCGCGAGGTGACATGCGACTCATTTCGTGGTGGAGGGTCACAAATACGATTGACAATCCATGATTTAACATTCTTGTTTCTCTCTATTCATACAAGGAACAAAGTTAAACATTATTTCATAATGAAACTAACCAGTTTTGTCCTTCTCCTGAAAAGCTGTTTAGAACGAGTAACGCCAAAATTACACGACGACGTCGATAAGTCAAAATGATAAAAAAAAATTCCTTCGTTTTTAGAACATCAACAACAACTTACCTTTAAATGCGGGGTGCGGCAGACCGTGCGCGTGTTGCATCAGAGTCCTGGAGGCCAGCAGAGAATCGTAGTGTTTCAGGGTCGCACTGCAACATACATGTAGCAAGGCAATCAAATATCTATCAAACTATGGAGAAAAAAACCCCACATTACGCATCCAACGATGGCACACGAACTATCACCAAAAAGAAAGTCACACAACAACACAAAATGTCCTTTTTTGGGGGGTATATCGGTTATTCGAAATAATTATGTGATGTACTGATTGATTAGTTATTTAATGTAGTAACATTTTAATAAACAAAATCATGTCATGTTTGATTAAAAATTGGGTTTTTTTCTCGAATTTTCATTGGCATTTGTTAATTTTGTTATTGTGTCAGTTAGCTTTTTTCTTTTCAGATTTGAAAGTAGAACAGAAATGCCAGACAGATCTTTCTTCTTTTAACAGTATAAAACTCCTTCTACCACCGGCATTTTGCCCAAACTAACATGAAGCGTAAGAATAGATCATAAATTTAGACTTGTTAGAGAGAGAGAGCAAGAGAGAGAGAGAGAGAGAGAGAGAGAGAGAGAGAGAGAGAGAGAGAGAGAGAGACAGAGAGAGACAGAGAACAAAGACAAACAGAGAGAGAGAGAGAAATAGAGAGAGAGACAGACAGAGAGACAGATAGAGAGAAACAGAGACAGACAGACAGACAGGCAGACAGACAGGCAGACAGACAGACAGACAGAGAGTCTCGTAAATCTAAAAAAAAATGTCACTGCTAAAGTCTTACCTGTCGAAGGCAGGCAGGAAAGGCGGCCGCTGCAGAGAAGCGGCCAGCAAGGAGTGAGAGAAGGGCAAGGCCGCACGGTTGACCTTGGCCAGCAGGTTAAGGTCAGGGGGAAGGAGCATGGGGTGCATCATGTTCAGTAGCCCCTTACCCCCCTCTCCACCTCCCAGTCCTTCCATCAGCATCCCGGGTGTGTGATAGGCAGCGGACATGGCTGGGTGGGAGAGGGGATGTCTTGGGGCGGATTGGAGTTGGTGGTGGTGCTGGTGGTGGTGGTGGTGAGCAGGAAGGACGGGGGTGGAGGGGGACGGTTTGGAGTCTTCAGTAGGTTCTCTCTCGTGACCGGCGTGCGAGTGTAGAGGGGTAGGGGTAGAACGAGATTGGACGTCGCGGGCTTCCAGTTGGACTTTCTCGTCGTTTTCTTCCTCCGGCGAGCTCTCTATGCTTGTCCATTCATCTTTTGCATTATCTTCATCCTTCTCCATTCTGTCCGTCTTGCTGTCTCGCTCTTCTGGCGCCCTAACATGACGCATACTGACGTCACCGAGGGACTGAGGTTTTTCTACGTCATCATCATCACCATCATCAATGTCACCTTCTTCGCACGAAGCAGGGTCATCATCAAGTCTCCTCATCTTCTGGTCGTCTCTCTGGTGGTGACGCATTTCTTCTGACTCTTCCCCCTCGTTTTCTGTCTCCACAATGACGTCATTGTCATCTCTGTCGTCATCGTCGTCGTCTGCAACACTAAGATCCTGGACGACAGTCAAGTCATTGTCCTCGGTGAGCTCGGCATCAGGACGCTTGTTGTTGGGGTCACTGATGGAGTTGTTGTTGTTGTTGCTACCACTGGGTCCCTGTCCTTCAGGGCCGGGGGTGGTCTGAGTAAAACGTTCACTCTTTCGCCATTTCGCCCTCCGATTCTGGAACCACACCTGAAAACAGAATAATTTCATTTTGTCTAGAAATGCGGAAAATTGAGCCTAAAGATTCAGATTACAAGCTAGAAATAAGGACTGGAGCTTATGTTGCAAGGGGTATCACGATCACGTTAGCTGTTCATCAGATTATAACGTAACCTATTTTAAAGGGGGTCCTGATTTGGCCTATATGGTCCGCTGGACCCAACAAGCAACAACAATCAAATCAAATCAACCTTTTTTAAAGGGAAAAATATTAAAAATAAATACAAAAAACTTGCCTGGGATACCAGCCTTGTATTAACCCGTATTGTGTGTGTTGAATAAACAGTAATTGAAAGTGTACATATTCGGTCTCTGCACTTTTCTGAGCAAGCATAGCAGAACTACCGGCACGGTTAGCCTAGTGGTAAGGCGTCCGCCCCGTGATCGGGAGGTCGTGGGTTCGAACCCCGGCCGGGTCATACCTAAGACTTTAAAATTGGCAATCTAGTGGCTGCTCCGCCTGGCGTCTGGCATTATGGGGTTAGTGCTAGGACTGGTTGGTCCGGTGTCAGAATAATGTGACTGGGGGAGACATGAAGCCTGTGCTGCGACTTCTGTCTTGTGTGTGGCGCACGTTATATGTCAAAGCAGCACCACCCTGATATGGCCCTTCGTGGTCGGCTGGGCGTTAAGCAAACAAACAAACAAACAAAATAGCAGAACTCATTAGTGTTTACCGTAAGAAATTAAGGAAACGGTTCTAAAAGTTTCACTTTGTTTGGTGCGTGCGTTTAATGGTTTGCTTTCTGTCTCTCTGTCTCTATCACTATCAATTTGTTGCCGTAAGGAGATACTGTGCATGATGTCCGAGCAATTATGGCATTGACTATATTGACTATAGCTCTGTGCAAGTGACGGGAAAATTGAGGCTTTGTCGGTACCGCTACCTTGAGCTTTCATCTGTTGTTACTGTCTGTTGTCATTAGCTTACCTTGATCTTGATATTCTGTTTTACATAGCTGTATTGTATACTAGGGACTTAATTGTTGGCAGTTTGTACAGTTTGCTAAATGATTATTGATTGCATTAGTAGTTGGCTATTGCTTTATTTTCTGCTGCTTGACTATTCTTCTGTATTTTCCTCTTCGACTTCCTCAACCTTCGTTTATATGATTCTTGGCTTGTCATCATAATTATTCAATTTTTTTTTATCTTCTTCTTCTTCTTCTGCGTTCGTGGGCTGAAACTCCCACGTACACTCGTGTTTTTTGCACGAGTGGAATTTTACGTGTATGACCGGTTTTTTTACCCCGCCATTTAGGCAGCCATACGCCGCTTTCGGAGGAAGCATGCTGGGTATTTTTGTGTTTCTATAACCCACCGAACTCTGACATGGATTACAGGATCTTTTTCGTGCGCACTTGGTCTTGTGCTTGCGTGTACACACGGGGGTTGTTCGGACACCGAGGAGAGTCTGCACACAAAGTTGACTCTTGAGAAATAAATCTCTCGCCGAACGTGGGGACGAACTCACGCTGACAGCGGCCAACTGGATACAAATCCAGTGCGCTACTGACTGAGCTACATCCCCGCCCCATTTTTTTTTTATCTTAAATTCTGTTTGGTAGTTTTCTCTCAATGTTTCACACTTATTTCAACATATTCTGAAAAATATTTATATCACAGACAATATATTAACAAAATATTAGCGAAGTCGATTTTGGGGGTCAATCGCTGTCTTATGTTTCTAAAGTGCAGCTGACCAGATCTTACTTAAAACATTGGTTTTCTTTTGTGTAAAACAACTACCGTGAATGATAAAAACGCAACAAAGACTTAGTTTCTGTCGACAAAGAATATATTATCCCACCCTGCTGCCTACAACAATAATAGTAATCAACAGTAGCGTAGTAGCGTAGTAGCGTGCATGCCATTAAAATCACCCATATTAAGTTCTGAGCTAAATCAGTGACCACAAACTTGGCAATAAGTATGGGTTGAAATCAGAGATTGTGATTATACAGCAAGCCTTTAATCCCTAGACCACCGCAAAGTTCGTAAGTGAATATTCCACAGGTTAATAGTTCGATGTCTTTAATTTGGCTTAGAACTGAAGCAGAAAGCCCTCTTCAAGTTTGATTACTGTCTTTAATCCCTGCTTATATCTCGTACTTCTTGATAAGTTCATCTCTTTCTTGGAGTGCAAGACGACGGGCGCTGTAGCGGGGTGGAAAGACGTCGGCCTCTTAATCAGAAGGTCGAGGGTTCGAATCCCGGCCGCGGCCGCCTGGTGGGTTAAGTGTGGAGATTTTTCCGATCTCCCAGGTCAACTTATGTGCAGACCTGCGAGTGGCTTATCCCCCTTCGTGTGTACACGCAAGCACAAGACAAAATGCGCACGGAAAAGATCCTGTAATCCATGTCAGAGTTCGGTGGGTTATAGAAACACGAAAATACCCAGCATGCTTCCTCCGAAAGCGGCGTATGGCTGCCTAAATGGCGGGGTAAAAACGGCCATACACGTACAATTCCACTCGTGCAAAAACAGGAGTGTACGAGGGAGTTTCAGCCCACGGACGCAGAAGAAGAAGAAGAAGGAGTGCAAGACGTCCAATTCATTTCTTGCTGAGATCATAATATTAATTCATTTATTTGGTAATACCAAGTAAAATGGAGTAATCAGAGCCAGCGGTTAATTACTAGGATGAATTCTGAGTATTTTCAGTCAAATCCCCTGCCGAGACTTTGTTGTGTGCCTTGTTTAATTTGCAAACAGAGTAATTTGCCAAGCACAGGTGCGGGGAGCGAGCTTTATGAAATTATACAAAGCATAGGCCTACTCAAGGAGAAGTAAGAGGAAGATGTGATTGCTGACGCTAATCGGGAGCTAATTCAATGTCCTCGGTCGTATTTCCAGCATGAATAATTCTCCAGTGAAGAGCACAATGCCTGGACTGTTTCATACGACGTCTCATTCTGTGTGCTGATCAACGCCGTTTGTTTTTTCCGCCATGCTTTTTAGTCTAATCACTGCGTCATTTCCGCTGAGGGGTAAAGATGGCGCTTCAGATCAACTGCTAACAGCCCCGCCCCATAACATTCTATCCTACATTAATTTGATTTCCACCCGCCTACTCTGTTTGTGGCCTGTCTTTGTTTACACTTCACTCTCTCTCTCTCTCTCTCTCTCTCTCTCTCTCTCTCTCTCTCTCTCTCTCTCTCTCTCTCTCTCTCTCTCTCTCTCTTTCTCTCTCTCTCTCTCTTTACTGCTCTCTCTTTTTACATTTAGTCAAGTTTTGACTAAATGTTTTAACGTAGAGGGGGAATCGAGACGAGGGTCGTGGTGTATGTGCGTGCGTGCGTGTGTGTGTGTGTGTGTGTGTGTGTGTGTGTGTGTGTGTCTGTCTGTGTGTGTGTGTGTGTGTGTGTGTCTGTCTGTCTGTCTGTGCGTGTGTGTGTGTAGAGCGATTTAGACCAAACTACTGGACCGATCTTTATGAAATTTGACATGGGAGTTCCTGGGAATGAAATCCCCGGACTTTTTTTCTTCTTTTCGATAAATACCTTTGATGACGTCATATCCGGCTTTTTGTAAAAGTTGAGGCGGCACTGTCACACCCTCATTTTTCTATCAAATTGATTGAAATTTTGGCCCAGCAATCTTCGACGAAGGCCGGACTTCGGTATTGCATTTCAGCTTGGTGGCTTAAAAATTAATTAATGACTTTGGTCATTAAAAATCTGAAAATTATAAAAACAATAATTTGTTTTTAAAACGATCCAAATTTACGTTCATCTTATTCTTCATCATTTTCTGATTCCAAAAACATAAATATGTTATATTCGGATTAAAAACAAGCTCTGAAAATTAAAAATATAAAAATTATGATTAAAATAAAATTTCCAAAATCGATTTAAAAATAATTTCATCTTATTCCTTGTGGGTTCCGGATTACAAAAACATATCTAGATGTGATATGTTTGGATTAAAAACACGCTCAGAAAGTTAAAAAGAATAGAGATAAAGAAAAGCGTGCTATCCTTCTCAGCGCAATTACTACCCCGCTCTTCTTGTCAATCTCACTGCCTTTGCATCGAGCGGTGGACTGACGATGCTACGAGTATACGCTCTTGCTGTAAAAATGCAGTGAGTTCAGTTTCATTCTGTTTGTTCGACAGCTTGACTAAATGTTGTAATTTCGCCTTACGCGACTTGTTTACATTCTATTTTAACCAACTTTAGCAGCAGTCATTTTGAGATCTATGCATTCCTCATAAAAGTGCGTTTACGTTGTTCCGAATAATTGTCTTTGCATGTAAAAAAAAAAAATCGACATGCTTCTGTTCGTTTTATGTTGCTTATTGTTATTTGATGGTATTTACCCCTTTCCGTCAGTCCGTTTTAACTGTTCCTAGGAGAGAGAGAGAGAGAGAGAGAGAGAGAGAGAGAGAGAGAGAGAGAGAGAGAGAGAGAGAGAGAGAGAGAGAGAGAGAGAGAGAGAGAGAGAGAGAGAGAGAGAAAGAGAGAGAGAGAGAGAGAAAGAGAGAGGGAGAGAGAGTGAGAGAGAGTGAGAGAGAGTGAGAGAGAGACATAGACAGATAGACAGAGAGAGAGACAGAGACAGAGACAGAGACAGAGACAGGTATACATACAGACAGCCAGACATACAGACAGGCAGAAAGAGACAGAAACAGAATCGGAGACAGCCCGACAGACCGAGCGACAGACCGAGACTCCAGTAATGGAAATAAACATTATTGACATCCGCAATATGATTTGCAGAATTTTGAGTTACCTCAAAAGCAAACCCTCTGCCAATATAATCAACAACATCCTGCACCGTCATCTTTACAGCCTGATTCTAATTATCGTTCCTTTTCGATTATCAACAAAACACCTAGGTTTTTTTCATGGTTTGATGCAAAGTGCACACAGACTCAAACAAACTCGTATTCTGTGTCGCACGTGCTCTGCGTGATTTGTGACAGCCGAGTTCTAATCCCCTAATCGATGTAATTAGCTTTAATCTGCCCCCGCTGTGTTTGCACGACGACTCACCCGCTCCTTCAAGGCTCAGCCAGCATCAGCAAAGGGAGTTTACAAATACAGGCTCTCCATTAATTTGTGATTAGCGGCTAATTTAATAAGCGGTGCTTGTCAGGGTAATTAGCGGGATGGGTGGAAAAGCCTCTTCGCGCAGGGGACCGCGAGGGACTCAGGGTTCCGTGGAGGGCTCTTGCAGGGTCTTGGCCTTTGTGTGGCATGCTCCCCAGCCCCGTTCTTGGGCCTCCCTCAAGAGGCCTAGAGAGGCCGCTGAACGCGCATCCCTTCTCTCCAGATCTCCTACTTTCTCTCTCTCTAAAGCCCCTTCTCCGGGCTGGCATGGCGAGGATGCAATTTTCTGCCCCGTGGAAGGCCACAGGAGCAGATAGCTAATTTTCTTAATGACGGAGAGTTCCCCCTCTTCTTGTTCCTTGTTCATTCCGCTCTATCCGATTAGGAGGCTCTATTCACCTTATCCGATTTGCTTTTTGACATAAGACGCGGCAAAGCTCAGCGAAGACGAGGACTGTCACCCCCTCCCCTCTCCGCGCCACCCCACCCCCGCCCCCCCCTCCCCTCATCCCCCTTTGGCTCTGTGGGTATTGAAGACAGCTTGGCAATCTTGTTTGCTGGATTCCTCGCCGGCAAAACACGCCGGTAATTACTGAAATTTACTTTGCTGCTAGTCTTGTTCAAATATTTTACCGGAGCGGATTTTGTGTCATAGCACGTTACGCCCGAGAGCCGTATGATCGCGACTGTCATTATTTTTTGTAAGGTGAGGAGGGAATGCGGAGGAGGAGGATTGAGGGGGGGGGGGGGGTAAAGTGAGCGAGAGGGTGATGAGGCCAGGATACACAGGAGCAATAGAAACTTGTGATCACACAAACATTTTCGGATTGAATGACACAATAAAGAGAATAAAATGGCCGTTCATATGATACACGGAAATGTTACTGATTCTCCTGCATCAGACGGGAAGTTTCGCTTCCTGTTTTGTGCCCCCTCTCCCTCACCCCCTGACAAACACTCACACCCACATACACACACCCGTTCTCTCTATATTGTTTTTTTTATTTTTTTTTACTTTCCCTGTCCTGTTTCAATGCCCCCTCTCTTGTTTTCTACTGTTCTATTTTCCCTTATCTGTTCCAGTCAACAGCTCTTAAAATATATTTTTTTTAAACCAACAACACCACAACAGGGCTACATACTCAGAAATGCAGTTTTCTTTTGACGTAAGCCTATTTGGTTAAAAAGCGGCATGTCTAAAACACACACACACACACACACACACACACACACACACACACACACACACACACACACACACACACACACACACACACACACACACACACACACACACACAATAACCTAGGGGCCAGAATCATACGTAGGCTGTGAATGTATAGGTATCGGATGACTTTAAAACTGACCTGCACGCGCGCCTCAGTGAGGCTGATCCTCATGGCCAGATCCTCCCTCATGAAGACGTCAGGGTAGTGGGTCTGGGCGAACGCCTTCTCCAGCTCTTCCAGCTGAAAAGGAAAGATCGTGAGTGATGTGTGACTTAGGAACATGGGAGAAGACGAGATAGACTGTTTGATCACTACAAGGGCTGATAGAATGACTGGATCCATCCATCCATCCATCCATCCATCCATCCATCCATCAATCAATCAATCAACCAACCAATCAATCAACCAATCAAGCAAGTAACCAATCAATCAACAACAACAACAACAAAAACCACCCACCCTACCAATGAAGGCAACACCACCTCAAAACTGACACAAACATTCATATGTATGAAGCATCACAGTTCAGAAATCACTGTCATCCTGTTTTCATGGTTTCTTACCTGTTGTAGGGTGAAGGTGGTACGATTGCGGCGTTGCTTGCGTCTGGCAAAACTGTCATCATGCAAGTCGGCGTGAAGGCCATAGCCTGAGTCTGCGACACGAAGAAAAGAAACTTATCATAATTATGCACTTTCAGCCAATAGACGAATTTCGGAAACAGCTGTGTCGAGTTTGTATAGGATGTGTAAGAGTGAATACCTTTGCTTATACCAGAGAGACAAGCAATCCACAGGCCAGTCACCAGCGAAGGCAGTGTCTGAACCGCGTGGACACGGAGCACGTGTGGTTTGTTTGTCTCACCAAGAGCAAGGGTATTCACTCTTTCACAACCCATAACGACCCAACAGAGTTATCTCCGTGAGTCGAATTGTTGAACAGTTGGGTGTTGTTGTTTGTGATACTTAATACAGCATAATAATGTGTCAAAGTTCTCTCTTATCCTTTTGTTTTGCCCCAAAGCTAGAAGCCCATGCGTTTGAC
>NC_090246.1:20663099-20828099 GCF_037325665.1 Littorina saxatilis
GCATACACACATTGAAACACTGGGCAGACACACATTGAAACACTGGGCATACACACATTGAAACGCTGGGCATACACACATTGAAACACTGGGCAGACACACATTGAAACACTGGGCAGACACACATTGAAACACTGGGCAGACACACATTGAAACACTGGGCAGACACACATTGAAACACTGGGCAGACACACATTGAAACACTGGGCATACACACATTGAAACACTGGGCATACACACATTGAAACACTGGACATATACACATTTAAACGGGGAAGCAATCATATCGCTCTGCCAGCTTAAACATTTGTTTGTTTGTTTGTTTGTTTGTTTGTTTGTTTGCTTAACGCCCAGCCGACCACGAAGGGCCATATCAGGGCGGTGCTGCTTTGACATATAACGTGCGCCACACACAAGACAGAAGTCGCAGCACAGGCTTCATGTCTCACCCAGTCACATTATTCTGACACCGGACCAACCAGTCCTAGCACTAACTCCATAATGCCAGACGCCAGGCGGAGCAGCCACTAGATTGCCAATTCTAAAGTCTTAGGTATGACCCGGCCGGGGTTCGAACCCACGACCTCCCGATCACGGGGCGGACGCCTAACCACTAGGCCAACCGTGCCGGTTAGCTTAAACATGAAGGTATGCATGGCTAAAGGTAAGTGAGAGTGACACTTTGTGATATACAGATTTAAAAAAAATAATGATGTCATATCAAGAAGAAAACTTGTAATAAATGAAAACAATCCTAAAACCTACAGACACACCAAGATTAAAGTCACAGGCAATCAAACGTACGCGCAGAAACACGTCAGAAATTGAGAGTCCTTCGCAAGTACGTACGTTCACACATACATTCACACCATAAACAAAAACACACACAATCAAACACAGACTGACAGACAGACAGATAGACGTACGCACGCACGTACGCGCGCGCGCACACACACACACACACACACACACACACACACACACACACACACACACACACACACACACACACACACACACACACCGAGAAAGCAAAACCAACATCCTTTCTTATCATGCGGCACTTGATCGTATCTGCCAGAAATGATTGTAATCCGCAGGTAGCAGAAATGTTTACATTTTTATTCATCACAATGTAAGCCAATTATTAATAAACGACAACAACCGGTACTATTACAACCAAGCGACAAATCAAACACCAAACATAGAACACATTTTAAAACACACACACCCTCGTACGTACTCACCTTTTTAAAGAAGCAGCAGCACAAAAATCAGCGGGCCTCACTGAAGAAGAGATCAAACGTCAACGGAGGAAGCGCCCACAAGAAGTCAGAAATTCATCCGTAACGACATGCACCGACTAGAACGGCCACAGCACTCGGGCACGTTATACACGTTCGCCGAAGACTCTCCCCTCCAGCAGAACATGGAATAAAACGTAACTATACACTCCTCTCAAGCCGTAGTAGCACCTTGCCAGTGCAAAACATACAAGTACTAAGTCTCCGACGTTGGTTACGCCTGTTACCTGCAGACCGTAGTAGTAACGACAGCAATACAGCGTGACACCAACATGCCAAGTGATGCGTCCGGGGTTGCGGCGGACGACAAAAAGCGTTGCTCGATGCCGCAGCCGTTGAGGACAGGCGCCGCCCCCGGAAGGACGGAGAAGAGTCAGAGTGACGTGTATCGATCCGTGATCTTCTGTGCGGCGACCACTCAGCGTCGTTCTCTCTGTGTCTCTGTGTCTCTGTGTTCTGTCGCTCTCAGCTTTGATTCCTGTTTTTTGTTTTTTTCTCTCTCTCGCCCCTTTTTGTTTGTAATGGACGTGTTAGCACCAAAACAAAAGTGTTGTTACCGACCACGGACTGACGGAAAGGTTAGGAGTCTTTGATTGACTCGGCTGATTGACTGACTGACTGATTGACTTACTTCATTAATTTGTTTTGGTGTTTTCTTGCTAGCAATTTCTCTGTACTGCATGTGCTAGTACAAATATGCTTGACCGCCGGACAGGATAGGAGTCTTTGATTGACTCGGCTTATTGACTGACTGACTGACTGATTGACTAGACTGATTGGCTGTCACTTTCTGCATTTTTGTTTCCCCTCGCAATTTCACTGTATTGCACGTGTTAGTACAAAAGTGTTTTGTCACCGACCACTGACCAACAGAAAGGATAGGAGTGTTTGACTGACTCGGTTGATTGACTGACTGCATGACTGACTGCATTAATGTTGTTTTTCCCCCTCGCAATTTCTCTGTATTGCACGTGTTAGTGTAAAAGTGTTTTGTCACCAACCACTGACTGCCAGAAAGGATAGGAGTGTTGGAGTAACTCGGCTGATTGACTGATTCTCACTGACATTGGTTGACTGACTGTTTGAGTGACTGACTGTCATGGACTGACTTTAGAAATCTTTTCCCTCGCCCTTTCTATGTGTATTGCACGTGCTAGTGTTGTGTCACCACTGGGTAGGAGAGGGACTGTGATTTACTGGGGTGGTTGACTGACAGACTGACGGACTTGACTATATGTGTGTGTGTGTGTGTGTGTGTGCGTATGTGTGTGTGTGTGTGTGTGTGTGTGTGTGCGTGTGTGTGCGTGTGTGAGTGTGTGTGTGTGTGTGTGTGTGTGCGTGCGTGCGTGTATATGTGTGTGTATGTCTGTGTGTGTGCGCGCGCTCTCTCTCTATCCCCTCTCCATCTCCCTCTCTCTCTCTCTCTCTTTCTCTCTCTCTCTCAGTCTCTCTCTCTCTCCCTACCCCCCCTCTCCCTCTCTCTCTCTGAACTTTGAGACAAATTGTATTGTATTTTCTTTGTTGGTTCTTGAAGCACGTACTATTGCTTGGACGGTGTGACACTATGCTGATATTGTTTTCTCTTGTCATCAAATGCGATCGGAGGTTTTGGTAGACTTTTTTGTGTGTATCTGTGTTTCTTGTGCTTTACCCTTTGGTTGTGATAAGGCGAAATCGTACGAGTGCAGTTTGATTGATTCAGCTATTTGGCTGATTAAATGAGTACCGAGTAGCTGTTTGTGCTGTAAGATAAGAAATTATTTTGCAAGCAAACTGAATTGGTGCCAGAAGAGCGTTTTCTACTGTCATCTCACCGAAAACGACAAGATACTTTGATTGACTCCATGGATTGGCTGATCAATGGCTAAATCAGAGCAGTTGTAAATAGCCATGTACATAATTATTATTTGGAATTTTCTTTTGTTTTTCATGCTTACTTTTGAGTGCCGTGTCTCTGTTTGTGTTGTTGCCTTGTCATCTTTATGTAATTTATGCGTAAGTGTATATGAGTGTGCATGAGTTGTTAATGCGAAAGAATGTGTATGAGTGCGCCTTGAGTCGCCTTGTGGTGAGATATGTGCGCGTTATAAATTCTCGTATTATTATTATCATTATTCAGTGAGATATGAAACCTCTGAACGATTTGGAAGCAAACAAACTGGGCGTGCGACTCGACTGCTTCACTGATCGAATGATTGACTGATTTTAATTGCAGGCTTTTGATTAAGTGAGAAGTTAATGATTTACAAGAAAATGTACTAATACTATCCTTGGAAGAATATAAATGACTTACTGGTTGGCTGGCTTTCTAGTCTGCATGTTTGACTGAGTTGCGTCGTAAAAATATTAATTTTCTATGCTCAATTTCCTTTGTTACGAATATCCGTGTAAACTGCACAATCATACACAAACCAAAATAAGGAAAAGCACCAACAACAGCAGCTACAATGACACAAAAGACAACAACAACAACAACAACAACAACAACAACAACAACAACAACAACAACAACAACAACAACAACAACAAATAACAACATTAACAATAAAAAAAGTCGCGTAAAGCAAAATCAATACATTTAGTCAATCCTTGGGCCTAATAGAATGAAACTAAACCGTAAACGCACTGCATTTTTTTCCCCAGCAAGACTTGTAACTCCTAAGCTGGCCGAATAGTCAGGTTTGGTAGGGATTTATAGGGGTTGTTTGGTTCAGATTCTTCCAAAAGCACCATATTTGGCCCAGAGGTCGCCCATGCCATACTGTTTCCATTTTTGCCGACTGCCAAGACGGGCGCCCCATGGGGCCGCCATATTGGCAAAATCCAATATGGCCGCCGTCCGGGTTACATATTGTTCACTGGTAAAAAAACTAAAAGGGCTAGAATCATAAATGATATCACATTTTAGGTTTTTTTGGGGTCGGGGAATTCGATTCAGATGTTATTTCAATGATCTGTGGTCAAAATTCAATATGGCCGCCATCCGGGTTACTTATCGATCACAGGTAAAAAAAACTAAAAGTGCTAGAATCATGATCTATACCACATTTTAGAAGTTTTCGGGGTCGGGGAATCCGATTCAGATGTTATTTCAATGATCTGAAGTCAAGTTTACCCCTCATCGACACTGTAAAAGTCATATTGGTGTCTCATCGTGATCCCAAAAATCCTGTCCCATCATTAGCTGTATGACGCACAAGTTTTATATCTCTCTATACCGAGATCGGGGTCTACCCCCTATTCCCAGAGAAGGCCGCATCTGCGTCTTCAATGAAACATGCGATGGAGCTGACGATGCAGGCGACTGAGTTCCTTAACAAAGGTCAGATCAGCGTTCTTGGTGCAGATCAGCCACTGTATGCTCTCATCAAACTCATCCAATGGCAATACCCTGACACTTTGGGAGAAGACAAGCTCGTAGCTATGATGGGTGCGCTGCACATTGAAGACAAGTTGCATCTTATGATGGGGAAGCTGCTGCTCGACTCTGGGTGGGCCACTGTGCTTTCTCAGGCTGAGGTCCTCACATCTGGTCGCGCACAGTCTGCACTCAATGAGCATCACATCAAGCGCACAAGGTACGCCCATCAAGTCTCCCTCATGTCCCTTCACCTGCTCAAACAGACCGCCTACTCCGAGTATTGTCAGAATGTAATGGGACCACCCGAGTCATTCGATATGTGGAATCAACGTTCCCAAACTCTACCCCAGTTCAAGTTCTGGTCAACCATAATCGAGCTGGAGCTGCTGACGTCTCGTTTTGTGCGGTCATTACGAGACGGAGACTTTGCACTATATGTGCAAACATGTGACGAAATCTGCGGCTGGTTTCATGCCATGGACCACACCAACTATGCGCGTTGGCTGCCGATACATGTACGCGACATGGTTGAGCTAGCCGAGAAACACCCTCAAGTACATGCTGAATTCATGAAGGGCAATTTTGTTGTGCAGAAATCAGCCAGAAAGTTCAGCCTCATGGCCAAGGACCAAGCCCATGAACAATCCAACAAAAACCTCCAGACACACGGTGGAGCTGTTGGACTTTATGAGAACCCCGAAGCTCTTACACTGTTTATGCTGGCCGGACCTGACTGCACGCGGGTAGTTGAGGAGTTTGAGGCCGTCAATGACCCACCATTGCCATCCACCGCTCACCACGAGGAAGGACACAGCTTGCAGTTAAAGTTTCAAAAGGATGTACAAGCGTTCATCAAGGTGGTAGAGCAGCTGGGCAATCCTTTCCTTGTTACAAGTCATGAGCTCATAGCACTCGATACACACAATGTCATGGAACAAGCCGTTACTGATTCTCTATCTCAAATCGGTGAAACTGGCCAAACCCTGCATGCAGCATATGTCATGGACAGATTGGAAAAGGCTTCAGTATCAGTAACTGATTCAATCAAGCGGAATAACATGCTAACCTTCGCCAACCGACCTGACCCCAATAAGAAAAAAGGTACAAAGGACAGCGGCGTCCAGAGGCAGAACATGATGTTAATCACACAACTTTTTCTCTCACTCCAGTCACGTCCCGATGCCGACATGACAGACTTCTTTCGGTTCGAAAATCAGAGAGAGCCACCGAGCCTGGCGGATCGAGGGTTGCTGCGATCAGGGACAAAATCAGACATTCTTAAGTGCCTCAATGCACCCACTGGCCGCGCAGATGCTGCCAAACAAGCCACAATCGTGGTGTTGGACATGGCAGCTGTTATCCACATGGTGCGACCCACAACAGCAAATACATTCAGCGAGTATGTGTCACTCCACATTGTACCATATCTGGAGGCCCAAATCACAAGCAGTACCCAACGCATTGACGCCATATGGGATAATTACCCAGAGGAAAATAACCTCAAAGCGCTCACACAGCAACGACGTGGAAATGGCCCACGGACAAGAGTCGGTGATGGCAGTACTCCAATCCCGAAGCGTGACTGGAACAGCGGATTCCTGAAAAATGAGGAAAACAAAAAGGAGCTGTTCTCTTTCATCACCACACAGATCTCCAAGGCTGACATGGACGGAAAGCTGCTCCTGAGTACCCGCTTCGAGACCGTGCTCTCCAACAAGTATTGTGACCTCACAACACTTCAGCCGTGCAACCATTCCGAGGCGGACACCAGGATCCTCCTGCATCTGGCACATGCAGCAAAGCAGGGTCATACAACAGCCTTTGTTCGCACTGTGGACAGCGATGTCGTAGTTTTGACAATCCGGTTCTTCGAGTCCCTGGGCCTATCAGAGCTCTGGGTGGGCTTCGGTACTGGTAAAAACTACCGTGACATACCAGTCCATACAATCTACTCTGACCTTGGCCCGTCAAAATCCTTGGCACTACCCCTCTTTCACAGCTTAACGGGGTGCGACACGACTTCACAATTTCTTGGATGTGGCAAGAAGACAGCATGGGCAGCATGGACAAGCATACCGGATCTCACCGACACACTAGTGGCTCTCACGCATGACCCTGACCTCTTCAGTCTTGAGTCTGTGCATATGCAGCGCCTCGAACGCTTTGTCATAGTCATGTACAGCAAGGGGTGCAGTGCAGCTGGTGTCAACACGGCCAGATATCAACTCTTCTCCACTGGATGCAAACTGCTGGAAAAGCTTCCACCTACCCAAGCCGCACTGTTCCAGCATGTAAAGCGAGCGCTACTACAGGCGAGTTTCTACTGGGGTCAGGCCACCTCAATCCAGCAGGAAATTCCTGACTTCAGTGAGTGGGGCTGGCACCAATACCTGGCAACCACTATGGACCACTCTAAGCGACGCTTCATTGGCATGTGCCATTCTCTTGCAATGTGGCTGCCTCAAGGCATGCACGGGAAGGTGCAAATGCAACCGCGCCGGTGTCCGATGCACGGTCCTCTGCAAATGCGAAGGCGGGTGTGTTAATAACGGTGGTGATGACCAGTAGGACTTGTTACTGGAATCATAGAGTGCAAATGCAACAGCGTTAGTGTCCGATGCACGGTCCTCTGAAAATGTGACGGTCCTCTAGCACTGCAAATGCAAAGGCGGGTGTGTTAATAACGGTGGTGATGACCAGTAGGACTTGCTGGAATCATAGAGTGCCAGCCAGAACATATGCATAGTAATAATAATCCTGTATTGAATGCACACAGCGGCAAAAAGTGTCTTGCCACTACAGATGTCTCCGAATTATTTGAATTAAAATTGTTCCTGAATAATCATTGATTTTTTGGTATAATTAGAGGTGTTTGGGATATTTTGGTTCAGATTCTTCCAATAGCACCTTTTTGTGACCTTGAAGGGTAAACTTGACTTCAGATCATTGAAATAACGTCTGAATCGGATTCCCCGACCCCGGAAACCTCTAAAATGTGGTATCAATCATGATTCTAGCACTTTTATTTTTTTTACCTGTGATCGATATGTAACCCGGATGGCGGCCATATTGGATTTTGACCTCAGATCATTGAAATAACATCTGAATCGGATTCCCTGACCCCAAAAAACCCTAAAATGTGATATCATTTATGATTCTATCATTTTTAGTTTTTTTTACCTGTGATCAATATGTAACCCGGACGGCGGCCATATTGGATTTTGCCAATATGGCGTCCCCATGGGGCGCCCGTCTTGGCAGTCGGCAAAAATGGAAACAGTATGGCATGGGCGACCTCTGGGCCAAATATGGTGCTTTTGGAAGAATCTGAACCAAAATATCCCTACCTACCCTGACTAGAAACCTTGCGCCGAGACAGCCCCGACACATTTAATTGCCTTGGTATCCTAAGCCAAATTAGCCTAATTTACACAAAAAATGTATTTTCTTGATTTTTGAGCTTGTTTTCAATTCAAACAACACATACGTAATATTTGTAATCCCAATTATAATGAACGAACTAATCAATTGAATGTTGAGCTTCCGAGCAAAATTGCAATCCTGTGGTTCAGACTGAGTCAAAACATGTTTTATAACAATTTCATTACAAAATGAGGTCGTGAGAGTGCCGCCTCACCTTTTCTAAAAAGCCGGATACGACATCATCAATAATGAAACCGAAAAAAACCGGCTGAGGATATCATCTGGAAGAATCTGCATGTAAAGTTTTATGGGATCGAGATGCCCAGTCGTTTCCCTGGAATCGTTCTGGACACACACACGCACACACACACACACACACACACACACACACACACACACACACACACACACACACACACACACACACACACACACACACACACACACACACACAGGGCCGGACCAAGTTCGTTTGAGGGGGGGGGGGGGTGGTTCCAACTGAAGGCAGGGGTCCAGGGGCCGCTGAGGCCCCGGTGGGGTGCAGGTGGGGTGGGGGGTCTGGGGGGCAAAGCCTCCCAGAAGCCGAGAAAATTTTGCATTTGTGAGGTCATTTTTTGGTCTTTCCTTGCAACTGGGAATCAAAATTACACATTTTCAACAGTAACAAAACACGCGGAAGTGGGAAAGGTATAGGGGCGAGCACTCAATGATCTCACAGTGTGCAGTACAGTCCCTTTCCGAAACATCGGTTCCCCGATAGCGCAGATGATATCTTGTTGCAATCGGTTCTCTGATACTATTAATACTAGTGATAGTGTAGCGTGTGACTTGACTTGTGGCCTATGATGATGGACTTATAACGGGGAGGGCAGGCCGTTGTCGACTTGATGTTGTTCATAATTTGAAATAGTTTTAGAAGACCAAATAAACTACGGGAGTTGGGGGAAGAGCTTAAAAAGTCCACATTTTTGTTCTTTTCTCTGAGAGGTACATCGGATGGCCAGGGGGGGGGGGGGTTCCGGAACCCAGGACCCCCCCCTCCCCAGATCCGGCCCTGCACACACACACACACACACACACACACAAACTCACACACAAACTCTGACCTCACTCCCTTTACGCCCCATCCAACCACCCATCCTCACACATTTCACCACGACGAAGTACTCTCAGCTCCCAACAGGGCCTGCATGACTTCCCCCCCTTTGGCAGGAAGTCAGTCAGCAGAGGGCGCTCTTTGCCCCTGGCCTCGCTTCCAAATCACATTACGTCACGGCCATGGCGGCCGGGCCTCTGCGCTTTATCACAACGATTAGATTAGTCGGCGATTGTGGGATAAATAATTTATCTGCCATCTTTGTTTCATATCTATAATGATGCCTGCATTGACGGTAATGCGATTAAAACATTTATAGGCTGATTAGATTAGGCGGGGCCTTATTGATGTATAGTCTGGGTCTAACGGGCTATTCAGTGTCCCGTAGGAGACGAGACTGGGCGAGGAAACGGCGGGGTTGGGGCCCGACTGACTAGCCGTAGGACGCTAGCTGCTTTTTCTTTTGCCTTTACTATTGCCTTGGATTCAAGTTGAGTGTAAAATGGAGAGAGAAAATCAACAGAAGAAGGATACTATGATGATGAGGAGGAGAAGGATGACGATAAAGGAGTGCAGGAGGAGACGGAAAGTAGAAACCCCCCCCCCTTCCAGGGACAAGAAAACAAACAAACAAACAAACAAATAAATTCAACAAAACTCTTTGTATGAGCAGTGTTTATAAATATATTAAATATAAACCCGCCAAAGACGCTCAAAACTCTTGCGTGCTGGGACGACTCAACCCACAGAGTACCTTATATATTGTCGCAAATTGCTCTTTTGCAAAATCGGCTTGCCCTGCCACAAAAATAAGAAGGCCTTGAGACGAGTGCCTGTTTCTTGAGGGAGTACTGAGAGGACGATTTGAAGCTCGAGCAAGAGCTTGAACAGGAAGAGCAGATATATATGAGACCCGACTCAGCGTTGGGTCACCTGCTTTAGTATCTCAGAGTCAGCTGACTGGCTTGTTTGAGTGTGTGGAATAAAGAAACAGGTTGGGGGAGCGACAGGGGTTACAAATGAAAAACATGATAGAAGAGGGGGCGACAGGAAAGGTCACGTAGTTGGCAGAGAGGGATGACCAGTCCAGAGCAGAACGATGGTGGTGGTAGGACGACCATACGTACATAGATCGAAGCTCAGTTCAAAACTACTCTAAATACATTTATCACAAGAAGAAGAAAATGAAGAAAAAATAAATGTAGAGAAGACAAGACTTAAAATACAAATGTCGATGATATCTGCAAGACTTTTACAGAAGGTTGGTCGCCTTAGTGTTAGATTTTCAGACAGACAGGAAGACAAGACGAAGAGAGGTTCAGCCGCTAACCTTTTTCTTCATCGAGAGGACCTACAGCAGAAATCTGAAGTTTAAGAGTTAGACTCAGTAAACAAGAAGCAAGAGGAAAAGTAGTAGTAGTAGTAGTAATAGTAGTAGTAGTAGTAGTAGTCAGGGCTGGATCTAGGGACTATTTGCCTAGAATACGGAAGCCCCTTATCCGGCAAATGTACCGTTTTTCTCATGGAGAAGCCTAAAATACCCCTTTCATATGCTAAATAGATACAGCATCTAGGGGGGGGGGGGGGGTGAGTGCAGGGTCCCCCAGACCGCCTACCTGCCCATGCAGCCCCTGAACCCTTGCCTCATGTTGGACGCCGAAGCTCCCCCCTCTCATAAACTTGGTCCAGCCCTGGTAGTAGTGGTTGTAGTAGTAGTAGTAGTAGTAGTAGTGGTAGTAGGAAAAGGAGGAGGAAGAGCAGCAACAGCAGTAGTACGAGTAGTAGACATAGCAGCAGTGCTCAGTAGTAGCAGTAAAGTTGCAGGTGCTGTCCTTTGTCTCAGTAGTAGCAGTAAAGTTGCAGGTGCTGTCCTTTGTCTCAGTAGTAGCAGTAAAGTTGCAGGTGCTGTCCTTTGTCTCAGTAGTAGCAGTAAAGTTGCAGGTGCTGTCCTTTGTCTCAGTAGTAGCAGTAAAGTTACAGGTGCTGTCCTTTGTCTCAGTAGTAGCAGTAAAGTTGCAGGTGCTGTCCTTTGTCTCAGATGGCTCTGCATGTAGCCCAGAACTTCGTCGTTGTGTCATTGTGAGCCCCATGAACTTAGTGGCACATCAATGAAGCACATTATCATTATCTCGTAAACGGTCCCCGGTACACTTTCAGCTTTTCAATAAGGCCACAGAATACAAACACAAGACGACATTCTCTTACAACTCGTTTGGCCGGCTCTAATGCCTTCACACGAAGACTAAGGATAGGCTTAGCTAGGCTGGCTCCACACACAAAAACACGACGAAAAAATTAACTCGCATACACATCACAGGCTCAATTATTCCCTCAGCTTAGTTATTCGATTACGTCCAATTAGGAATGATGAAAATTGGATTAAGCGCAGGGTCTGGGACTTAAAGGTCGGTACCCCATCGCGTCATGGCTCCCCTGTCTTGTCTCCAAAAAACTGCCAATGGAGGGTTTTTTAATATTTTTTTTATCAGTGTTATAATGGATTCATAGCGTCCCCTCCTATCCATCTTCCCTTCCAGGCAAAAAGAGTGTGTGTCTGTACTGTCTATCTGTCTCGCCGCATGGATTCTTGTCCGTGTTGCTTCTAGCGTTGTAGTTGTGTGTGTGTGTGTGTGTGTGTGTGTGTGTGTGTGTGTGTGTGTGTGTGTGTGAGTAGGGGTGGGGGTGAAGGAGGGGGCGGGGAGTTAAGTACGTGCGTGTGTGTTTGTGTGTTTGTGTGTCTGTGTGTACGTGCGTATGCAGAAGGGGATGGTGTGTATGTTCGTGTGTGTGTGTGTGTGTGTGTGTGTGTGCGCGCGCGTGAACGTATGTCTGTATTCATTTTTTTTAATTTTTTTTTTACATGCAACCAAATATATAGCAATGTATATATATATATACGAGTATGCACGTGTTCAAAGTACGCCCGAATATTTTCAAGTTTGTGTATACCCGTTTGTATATGCCAGTGTATCTCTACATCTTATACAACGAAAGCAGAGTCGTTTGATAGCTATTTGAAGTCATGCTTGCCCTAATACACAATCACACAACGATGGCTGTTTCAGTCTGTCCGTGCAAACAGAGGGTACAGGGTAGATAGACTCTGAAATGACCACTGTGGAAACGAGAGGCTCAGTATTCATGTATTGTAATTGTCGCCATGTGGTTAGAGTCAGTTGCATCGTTTTGCGTCGTCTGATTCAATTTGGGGGCATATTTGGCCTCACTAAAGGTCTCGCTTAGACTACTGCTGCTATGAAGTTATTCGTGGCTATTCAATAGTGTGTTGAACAACCACCACGCTTGGATCGCGTTTCTTTGAGAAGTTTAAGGGCAATGAAAAGGAAGTTATGGGTTTTATTCTGTATGTTTTTCTTGTGTCTTTTATTTATTGATTTAATCATTTTTGGCCAATTTTCTGTTTGTGATGAGTTTGCGTGGATGGGTTTAAAGAAGAAAGGAAGAAAGTTAGAAGAAACATAACACGTACACGTGCTTGCTTCAACCAACTACATCTACTAAGACACGGGTGCGATCTCTCGCACATCCTCTCTCTCTCTTCTCTCTCTCTCTCTCTCTCTCTCTCTCTCTCTCACTCTCTCACTCTCTGTCTCTCTATCTCTCTCTCTCTCACACACACACGCACATACACACACGCACGCACATACGCACACACACACACACACACACACACACACACACACACACACACACATACACACACGTAAAGCACTTCGCATTACAACACAGACACTACAATAGAACAGACCACAATAGACCACAACACAACACTACAGCACACCACACAACACCATACAAAACAACACACAACACCACACAACACAACACAAGACAAAACAACACAATACAACACAACACAACACAACACAACACAACACAACACAACACAACACAACATAACACAACACAACAACACAAAACAACACCACATAACACAGCACAACACAACACAGCACAACACAACACAATTTTGACACGACACATTCTTTGCATAATCTGCATATCTGAAAAAAGATCCTCACACTCATATAAGTCAAAATGGAACATTATATCCACTTCTCCTTTTTATTGTGTATCAGTAAAGATAAATTAGCTAACGATAAAAACGGTCTGAGACCCATTATCACACACACATTACCCGTGGACTGGGTGGCCGAGTGGTAACGCACTTGCGCTCGGAAGCGAGAGGTTGCGAGTTCGACCCTGGGTCAGGGCGTTAGCAATTTTCTCCCCCCTTTCCTAACCTAGGTGGTGGGTTCAAGTGCTAGTCTTTCGGATGAGACGAAAAACCGAGGTCCCTTCGTGTACACTACATTGGGGTGTGCACGTTAAAGATCCCACAATTGACAAAAGGGTCTTTCCTGGCAAAATTGTATAGGCATAGATAAAAATGTCCACCAAAATACCCGTGTGACTTGGAATAATAGGCCGTGAAAAAGTAGGATATGCGCCGAAATGGCTGCGATCTGCTGGCCGATGTGAATGCGTGATGTATTGTGTAAACAAATTCCATCTCACACGGCATAAATAAATCCCTGCGCCTTGAATATGTGCGCGATATAAGTTGCATAAAAAAAAATTAAAAAAAAAAATCCCTGCGCTTAGAACTGTACCCACGGAATACGCGCGATATAAGCCTCACATTGATTGATTGATCTTTCTCCACACCAGCCCCAGCCATGACGTCCTTGCACTGTTCATAGCTGTTTAAAGCTGACATTGTTACGTCTAATTCTTAGTTATTTCCGCAATTTTTGTACTTTGGTGGCTCTTTTCTTTCATTCTCTAATTTATTTTATTTAGTTTTTTAATTAGATATTTTCTGTTTTTTTGCGTGTTGATTTCTCAACGAATACATTTTTGATGGCATGGTAGAAAATGTACGGTTAAAGAGCTACAACACAATAGATCGAGGTGCTTGCGAACGCTTAGTATTTGATTTGATTAAGCGTTTCATTATTAAAGTTACATTGGTTTTTAGTTCTTGCTGATGGAAACTTCGAAATAAACAACTCATTTGCTCCACACAAAAATCCTCTTTATTTTTATTTATTTTGTGTTGCCCATCACACTATTGTGGGGCGTTTAGAAAATATAATTTCTGGCATTACATTCATAAATGACTTTTACACCAAAATGTTTCTCTTTAATTTGTTGAACTATTAAGACGCTATTTCTTCTCCTTCTTGAAGGCGTCGGAAATGAAAGAAAGCTGTCGAAATTAAATGTAAGAGTAAAATACTAAACCAAGAAAGGCTAGGTTATGTAACGTCTAAAGACAAAACGAAACATTGTCAATTTGAATGGCTGTCCATTATAAAGACCATAAGGTCGACGTACTTGTGAATGTTTTGTTTTGTCTGTAACTATACGTTCCATTATCTGACCTTTCTTGTTGTTTTGATTCTTGATTTTATAACGCTAGCTGCATATCTGTTTCGGATGTCTAAAGGGAATTTACTCCATGCTCCCGTGTCTACCGTGTGCAGCTTCAACTTCCTCTTTGTCTTTTGCTTTTTTTTCTCTCCATTTTTTTTCTGGAGAGAAAACAAAGCAAAAGACAAAGAGGAAGTTGAAGCAGCATTTCGTTTCTTTGGTTGGTCGGTTAATCGGTCATTTTGTCCTGTCGTTTCTTTATTCGTGTGTTTGTTTGTTTTCTAAAAATGTGTTTATTCGGCTGGCCATTTCTTTGATCCCGGACATTGTTGATTCGCTATCTTGTTCGTTAAGCATTTCGTGTCTTCGTTCATTCTTTCCCTCGTTTGTTCGTTCGGTTGGTTACATGTATTTGTGACCCTCCACGACGGTATGAGTCGCATGTCACCTTTGCATGATTTTCATATTTTTTACATTTTCCTAAAGAGTTTTTTATGCTCTATAGAGTGGTGAAAACCGTTTTAGAAAAGAGCAAAAACTGTTTGAGTTAGAAGCCTGTGACTAAGGTGACCCTCATACTGTTACCAGACACTCCCCGGACTTATATGAAGCCCAGCGCAGAACCGCGCGAGGTGACATGCGACTCATTTCGTGGTGCAGGGTCACATTTGTTCTTTCCTTCCTATTTTCCTGCCTGACTTTTGAACTGACTTACTGTCTTCTTTCCTTCCTGACTTCTGTACCGACTTACTTCCTTACTCATTAACTGACTTACTAATTGCTTGTTGACTTAACTAATTATTGCCTTACTTTATGACTGAGTGGTAAAGTATTGTTATGTCCCCCACGCCCTCGTCTGTACAACGTTTGACGGTAAATTAATTCCATATTCCTGTGCGTCAGTCTCCACTGCAGTTCCTTCTTCACTGCGTTGCAGATTTTTTTCTTCTTCTCCGTCTTTCTTTTATTTTTTCTCCTTTTCCCCTCCAGTGTTCATTGTTTTTGTGTGTGTTTGTGTCCTCAGTGCGTGTCCCGGCCCGTCAGTCAGTGTTATGTGAAGTTATGGAGGCCCACCCTTGCCGTTGGAACACTTTGTCCTAATCAACTTTAGCCCCAGCTTTTTAACTGTCCGACGCGGCCTCCGCCGACAATTAAGTTACAACTGCAAATGGTTTGGCTGGGAAGCCTGGCCCTCGCATTTAAGTTAGGGGCAGAGGCTCGTGTCTGGGGCCCAGTCGTAACATCATTGTTCTTCAAATTAAAACGAATGAAGCTTTCTTGCCCTCTACTTTGACATTAGCGTAGAAGAGGGTGTGTGTGTTTTTTCCTTGTCTTTCTCAGAGCACTAGTTTTGTGGGGCGGAAGGGACGCTCACACATTCCCATAAAGCGTGAAATGTCTTGATGCGTTTCTAACAATCTAAAGTCAGCCGCTCGAGTCTGTAAATCAGAGGGCTTTTAACCTAAGTTGTTTCCATTTCATTTTAAAAGTAAAGAAAACTTTCCTCCTCTTCTCCTTCGCGCTTGTTTTAGCAGTTTCTGCGTCAGCGCGGCGCGGCCCAGACGTGTTAAAAACTTTTAGACAAAAGTAATACCCTTCTTCTTCATTAAGATTGCGCTAAATTATTGAGCACCTCTTAAAAACAAAACAAAAAGGGCTTTTCACTTGTCTTCGCTCGCTAGAACAATACTTAAAATCCCTTATATGTTGTGCACGTGAAGAATCTGATAATGATACTTCGGTCTCTGATGATCAAATGAAAATGTTAACGAAAAGTAGAAGTTACATAATGCTGAGTGAATAAAAGCCAACGGTGGTTCCTCTTTCTTCTCCCTGTCTCTCGTTTCAAACAATGTGTGCATGCATGATCATTACTTTTGCCAGAAAAAAAACCCAGCTGTAAATTGTCATTATTGCAAATACGATTAGAAAACAAGAAAAGTGCAAAAAAGCAATCACAAGTTTATTGACATTCCAGATTGTTCTTGCTCACTTTCGTTTAGGTATAGTTCACACTTTAACAATGACAATCATAATTGTCAGACCATTATATATACCCATCGTGTAACCTATACTTTGACCGGTGTAACACGAGAAAATTACTCCCACGAGATTTTTACTCCGGAGTAAAAATTTCGTACGAAAATTGTACTCCCTTTACGAAAAAACTACTCCCCATAACACGAGAAAATAACTTCCAACGACAGGTGTGTTCCGAGTTAACATTTGGGTCAAAAATGTTACTCCCTTGACGAATAAATAACGAATAAATTATTCCACCATAACACGAGCAATTTACTGCCCACGCCAGGTGTACGCAACATTTACTCCCCTTTGGTGGTGGAAGGGGTGGAGGGAGGGTAGCGCGACATTTGTTTGCGCGAGATCACAGTCATATAAGCATTATCCCTTCGCCCGCATCCCATTTTTGCGTACGAGATTTTTTTATTGGAAGTCAACATTTGGGGAGTCCAAATTTCGTGGAGGGAGTGATTTTTTCGTACCTTGGGGAGTTCTTTTCTCGTATGAAAAGTGTACTTCGGATTACATTTTTCGTGGAGTAATTTTTGTTTGTTACAACTGTATTAAGACGTCATACTATATACTATAATGTGGCTGCTATAAAGCTATCTACACACGAAGGGCCATATCAGGGCGGTGCTGCTTTGACATATAACGTGCGCCACACACAAGACAGAAGTCGCAGCACAGGCTTCATGTCTCACCCAGTCACATTATTCTGACACCGGACCAACCAGTCCTAGCACTAACCCCATAATGCCAGACGCCAGGCGGAGCAGCCACTAGATTGCCAATTTTAAAGTCTTAGGTATGACCCGGCCTGGGTTCGAACCCACGACCTCCCGATCACGGGGCGGACGCCTTACCACTAGGCCAACCGTGCCGGTCTAAACATAAAAGTACATATCTATAACGTCTGTGGTATCGAGCATAACACGTCTGAAGAAATAAGCACTTTTTTGGGGAGTGGTTTTTTTGAGCGAGTATTTTTTTCGCCGCCGCCTCTGATTTGAACTCTTGATGTTTGCAAATGTTGTTCCTTTTGATATTTGTTTTATTTGTCTTTTTTATAATTTGATCTTGTATATTTGCTTAAACTTGTGTCGAGAACTGTTGCCGAGCAAAACTAGACATGTTTTATTTCTTCTATGTAACTATCGAATAAACTACATGTTCATGAATATTTGTTCAAAAATACGTGTTCCACTGATGTGGCGATTCTAGCGTTTTGCATCAGTTCGCCCCATAACTAGCACAAGTCAGAATAAAACAACGTGGCAGATCTGATTAGACATGAAAATGTCTTGCAAAACATCTCCGTTCTCCTTTCAACTGCAGACACGGTCATATGTTAACAAATCGTACTGGGAACCAAGAATACGGCAACTTAAAGACACGAGCACGGACAAAAAATGCGCACTCGGGGCAAAACCTTGCGAAGTGACTTTGGTCAAAATGACTACGGGGCGAAATGAATATAATACGAAAGGGATTGAAAGCGTATACATTAGTTTATTCATTTTGTTGTGAATTATTATAAATACCTTTTTGAGTAACAGCACTAATAGCTACAACATGTATATATTCATCTATATCTATCTATCTCTTAATCTATCTATCTATCTATCTATCTATCTATATATACATATATATCTATTTATGTGTTATGTTATGCATTGTCTCAATTTGACTCAGTGCTGTTCCCGGTCACGACTTCACAAATTCCGAACAAAATAATTAAACACCGCTCCTTGCGTTCACATCTTAATAGCAGATCATTGTGAAGCAAATCGAACAGCCTAAGTACTAAGCAGCAATTTGTAGCTACAAAATAACAGTCTGGACGCAACCCAGAACTCCTAAATACGAAGTAACACTGTTTTAGTAACAGAGTAATAGTCTCTTGGGGGAATAACTCGAGAAGAGCCGCTTTTGTAGGCTGATTCCCTCCCCTTGCTTCCGTCTGAGCCGCGTTGTGCGGGTAAAGAGCATTGTACATAATTAACAAATCTGGCCAAAGACGTCAGTAATCTGACGATAAGAATGATTCCCAATAATCTGCAGCCTTTTCCCTGTCCTTAAGGAGCTGAAAACCGACACACAGCGCCTTAATTATTGGAAACAATCGTCGTTTTTCGGCCAACTCTAATCCACCTCTCTGCTGCCTTAAAAGTGTAGTCAGCCTCCCCGCGGTTCTAAAATACGGTTAGCCTCTTGCCCGCCGAGCAATTTGCATCAAATTTTCAACGGGGAGGGAAAAACACAAGAGAGACAAGGGTGTTTTTGCGCGCTGGGTATTATGTCGGTAAGAAGTGCAGTTTGCCCCCTTCAGTGAAAAGAGCAAGTTTATTTCCTTAATTCTGTTTATCAGGGGCCTTGTGTCGGCGATCGGGTCGTAATTTCTCCTCTTTATCCCTTTAAACGTTTTTTGCTCTTTTGTCCGCCCGGTAAGCCGTTGTAACGGCAGCCAGAGAGCGCGATCCTCTTCTGCTCTCTGAAAAGGAGAGAGGTTAACACACGCCCACCCCATACTACATTTTCTGTCTTGCTCCTATACGATGTTTGTCGTTTATACGTTTCTCGTCACTCGTTGTTAAATTTTCCCTTTTTTTTCTTTTATATATATATATATATAGTAATATATATATATATAGTTTTGTTTGTTTTGCACGCTTTATCGGTTACTTAAACAAAAATATTTATTTATTTATTTTTTATTTTATTGTTATTTTATCATTTAATTTTTATTTCTGTATTTGTTGTTGTTGTTGTTGTTGTTGTTGTCGTTGCGCTTGCTTTGCTTTACTGTTGTCGTTATAGTCAAAAGAAGGTGGTTTTGTAATGCGTGTTATATGGAACGCAATGTTTCTAGAAAACAAGAAATACCCCCGCAGTACTGATTCACAAAAATTAAATACAAAGTGACACCATGATTGTTTTGTCCAGAAAAATAAGCAGCTTTAGCTGTCTGAACCGAGATAGGAAATTTGGATGTCGATGATACAAGCATTTGTTTGTCACTAAGTTCAATGTTTTAACTTCGTTTTGTTGTTTATGAAGAACCAGAGTTAGGATTTTTCTGTATTGAGAATGTCAGGACAGAGTGACACATGATCTGGACCATTTTTAGACACCAAAATACACTCTGAGACGCAATTTAAGAGTTAAAAAAAATCAAAATCAACTGAACCGCTAAAATAACTTTATTTGTGTTTATTGTTACTTGCTCGACTTTTTGACGACAAAATCCTCTTCTCCTTCTTCTTCTGCGTTCGTGCGCTGCGACTTCTACACACACTCGCAGGAACGAGTGGGCTATTGTGTATGGCTGGGTTTTTCACGCCATGTAGGCAGTCATACTCCGGTTCCGGGGGGATACATGCTGGGAGTTTCCGTGTTTCTTTATCCCAAAGAACTCTGGCATGGATTACAGGATTTTTTCGTGCGTACTTGGTCTTGTGCTTGCCTGTAAACACGAAGGGAGATAAGGTACCTGGTCAGCTATTGAGGGGGGGGGGGGGGGGGGGGAACCCGGCAGAGCCGGATTAGATATGCTTTACAGACAGTTTGTTATATTTGCAGCCGGTAGTAGACGATGTTCGGAAATAACTCTGTCGGGTTTGTATGGATTGTCAAAGAGTTGATACTCTTACTTTTATAGTGAGTCAAACTTTCCCACGTGACATTATAAGCCAGTCACAAGCGAGAGATGTGTCTGAAACGAGGAGAACGCGTTGCAAAGCTTGCAAGCAAGAGTATTTCACTCTTTCACAACCCATAACAACCCCACAGAGTTATTTCCGGAGTTTGTCTATTTGCAAACGACAAGCGTTTTTGTTACGTAACCCATATTCTGGACAAATGCAGCCATGACACTGCCGAGTGAGTTGCAAATAAACGTCATGTACTGCGTGTCGGCATGACACTATCAGCAAATTATACATTAAACGAAAGCTTAAAATTGCCTTCAGGCGACATGTAAAATACCTGATTCTTATAGAAATAGTTTGAGGTTTTACATCCTCTGTATTTACAACATGCGGACGAGAAAACTTGAAAAGCCGTTTTGACAAGCGATATGTGTAGATAGTTTATCCCCTGGTTATAACCGGAATGAAAAATGCATGTGAACGTTGTTGCCTGTTTTGTTCTCGCAAAAGGATTAAATTTCACATCATTATTGATTCATTTACGAACGAAGACACCAATCATATTAAAAATAAATACATTCTGCATCAACTTTGCAAACCGAAAAGAGTCGAAGGGAAAAAAGAGTTTACACATTCCTGGAAAGGAATAATTTGATCCATCGATATATTATTTTACATCATGTTAAAGATCAACTCGATCGTTATGATAGGACAGTGATCTTTTAAAAAATATGTTGTTCTCGCAAAAGAATTCAACTTGCATTGTATCAAATATATTATCAAATTATTAAATGACGTGCATTCATCATAAATTATACTAAATATCAAGAAGCAATTTAAACATTAAAGTAAGGTTTGAAGAACATATGTGCATTTACTGATTGGGAGGTATCTGTGAAATTATGGACATGTAATTTAAATGTGCAAAATTACATTTTGTACGCTAGCCTACCTGAAAGAAAACAAACAAACAATGTGAGAGAGAGAGCAATATGTAATAGTAAAGATCTAGAATGTCATAGATACCCAGGACAACCTTTTTCTTCTTTAAAAGATGGTACATAAACTGTAACTTAAAGCCACAGTAAGCCTCCCGTAAACCATCACAGATACTGCCAGGCTTTTACACACAGGACAAACACACTTTCATTTACACACTGACTCACCGCTTTTGAACATCCTAGGTGCCCTCCATAAAGAGCGAGCAATTTTCAAAGAATTTATTTTTGCGTGGTTTATCTTACCCCTGAGCCATCGTGAACCCGTGGGATCCCGTGTGATCCAGTTTCCTTTTTTCACAATGTAGTCGTCAGTTTGTGATTTCAATGGGACTCGCTGTAAGCTCATCTGCAATAGCACGTTATTGTGTACCTCTGAATCTAAACGCAACAAACGGCTGCGATTCACACGAACTAGAGCGATGACAGTTGACTGTTCAGAGGAACGGGCGCTAGGCAGAACCGTCGTCTGCTACGAGAAAGACGGTGTGCGTGACACGTTTCCGGGCTTTTCTTTTTTCAAACTGTCAAAACTTCGAATTGTACTGATCTTGTCTTGATGAAAAAAAGAATTCTTTTAAAATATAAGAATGTTTGTGTAACAAGCTGTTAATTTATTATCTAGATTTTAAAAGTTAGTTCCAGCGCCAAAACGAGGCGCCTGATTTGCTGATTAGAGGGTCCACGAAAATGAATTCTTTGAAAATTTCTCGCTCTTTACGTAGGGCACATAGGATGTTCAAAAGCGATGAGTGTGTAGATGAAAGGGTGTTTGTACTGTGTGTAAAAGCCTGACAGTATCTGTGATGGTTTACGGGAGGCTTACAGTGCCTTTAAAAACCTGCAAATGTTTTCAGAATAATTTGTTTGGAACATGTCTGTTTTTCACTCACCACGGTCTGGTTTAATAAGATATACTTATAGTTTTCCTGGTCAAGATTACTTAATCTAGAGTAAAAGGCATAAGAGTGAGACAATTTTCATTGAATTAAGTAATGATTCCCCTTATTTAAAAATATACGCGTGCCTTCTGATGAGGCCACCATTAGCGTTTTTTGACATCATAACTGGAATTTCTAAACATAAATCCAAAGAAAAACACACATTCTCCAAGAATGTTAGGTCTTCTCGGAATAATCAATAACATATAATTTGAAAATGGAAGAAAGTGTGCACTTAAAAGGTGTGAGGAGCACGGAGAGACAAAGGCGTTGTGAGAAACTGAGAACAACATCGTTAAAAAAAAAAGGACTGGAGACTGCCTAAACGCCTGTGGAAGTTTGTCACACGCCTGGAAAATCTCATCAAATTCTCGTTGTATAAATCTAATAACGCGAAAGACTTGGACACGGCGTGGCTTTTGATGATTTTAATAGATTTCTCAAGGGGGCCGCAGGAAAATCAGTGGGTAAATTTCCGGGACCATAGCGCTGTATTATCCATGCAATCGATCTCAATATCCGAGCGGAAGCGGAGATCGTTTGCCCACCAAGGATGAATTAACAGCAACAACAAAACGGCGTAAGTTCTCTCCCGCAGCCGAACGCTCAATTGTGATCACTTACTGCAATTATCATCATCACCGAGCCCCGTTCGCTAGAGACCCGCGCCAGTCAATGGAGGAAATGGAGGGTTAAAGCGACAGCAATCAGTCGCCATGAATTAATAACATTTTAATTTTGAAAGCGAGCAGAGCCATTTTTTTAATTGAACGGCCCCACGCCATCAGTCGTGGCTGGCTTCCTCTCTCTCGCTTTCTCTGTCTGTGTGTGTGTCTCTCTCTCCGTCTGTCTCTCACTGTGTCTCTCTCTCTGTCTCTGTGTGAGTGTCCCTCTCTCTGTCTCTCTGTGTGTCTCTCTGTGTGTCTCTCTCTCTCAGTCTCTCTGTGTATGTGTGTGTGTGTGTGTGTCTCTCTCTCTCTCTCTCTGTATCTCTCTCTGTCTCTATCTCTCCATCAGTCCTCCTTCTCTGTCTCTCTGTCTCTGACCTCCAGTCCTTTTTCTCTGCCACCCCCATCTTTCTCTCCCTCCCTCTCTCTCGGCCAGCAGTCCAGCTTTTCTCTCAGTCTCTCTCTCTCCCTCTCTTATTCTCTCTCTCTCTCTCCCTCTCTTATTCTCTCTCTCTCTCTCTCTCGGCACATGACCGAGTCCTGCTCCTCTCGCTCCCTGTCTCTGTCTCTCTCTCTTGATCTCCCAAGCTCTCTCTCTCTCTCTCTCTCTTTCCCCCCCCCCCCCCCCCGTTACCCACTCCTCTCACAGCGGCACACACCGCCGTTTACGTGAGCGCGAAAGGTTTTGTGCAGTGATAATGGCGCACTTTAACCTATTTATTTTGAATGGCGGCGGGTCCCGCTGTCGGTTTGCAATCAGATTGCTTCTTTCCTCACTCGGGCGATTAGCGGGGAAAATTACAATGCGATAATCAATTTATCCTATGAATTTTTCACGACTAATCACATTAGGGATGGTGGTTAATCGCAGCGACACAAAGCTTTTCGGCCGGCCCCGGGGAGCAATCGCTTCCTTTCCTGCGAGTGCTCTACCCTTCGGGAGGGGCGATTACTGCGGCAAAGGGAGGAAACTGTGAAGGAGGGGCGGAAGTGGCATGGCGGGGCTAGGTGTGCGTGGGTCGTCAAGCGTGTCGACTGGCGACGGAAAAGGAAATATGATCCCTCACAAGCACCTCACCCCCTCCATCCGTGCTAACCTCACCCCCCTCCTGCCTTCTTGAATGCTATCTCTCGCTTCTCTGATCGCATCGACACCTTCATTTATTGATGGAGGGAGCAGCGGGCGTGGAAAATGAAGACAAATGATGATCACCTGCGCTGAGTGAGCGAGGGGAGTGATTGAGACATCAGGTATAAAGTGCTGCATGGTTCTGGCTCCACTTCGCTCTAATGACCGCTGCAGTCAGCGTGAACAGCTTGACAGCAAAACGCGCGGGAAGCCACGGCGGCGATTCGAAGCGATGACACGGCTGTGCAAGTTTGCTGTGTGTAGGGTCACGCGCATCATGCCGGCAGGCATAATTTTGTTGTAAAGATAATGTGGGACATGCTGGGGGTTTTTCGTTGTAAAAAGAGGGGAACAGAAAATCCAAGGTTTGCTGTGGCTATTAATTATCCTTTGAACTTCAGTTGTAACTGTTTTCCCCAATTCATTTGGTGGCTATAGCTATGGATTGTTTTCTGAGATAAAAATCCGAATAAATACTGGTCAATACTCTCGGTGTAAAGGTGACATCAATCCGGTTCAAAGGTGCGCACGAGGCGTTGACTAAGCTATTTCTTGGAACTGGTTATTCTCTGTCACTGATCCTTCCTGCATCCTAGTAAAAAAAATCTAGGTTAAATAATAGCTGGACGACAGTGCCCACATTTGAAATTGGTTCAGTTTCTTCTAGAACTACATGCATATTCATTTTTTTGCATCAAATAAATCCTCAAATTGTGACCGACAAGTGCTTTTGCTTGCCCCGATGATGGCCCGATGAGAAGACTTGCCTTGGAGACTATACCGACCTTCTTAGGAAAATGAGCGTTCCCACGCAGTCTTCAGCTATACAAGCTTAGGTATCCCTTCTTTGCAAGTCAATCAACAGATGATGTTCACTGTCCCAATTCCGTAGGTTTTCAATCACAGAAAGCACGATCCACGCCCATGATTTAAGCACGATCCACGCCAAAGACTAAGCACGACCCACGCCAAAGACCAGGCACGACACACACCAAAGACCAGGCACGACACACACCAAAGACCAGGCACGACACACACCAAAGACCAGGCACCACACACACCAAAGACCAGGCACGACACACACCAAAGACCAGGCACGACACACACCAAAGACCAGGCACGACACACACCAAAGACCAGGCAAGACACACACCAAAGATCAGGCACGACACACACCAAAGACCAGGCACGACACACACCAAAGACCAGGCACGACACACACCAAAGACCAGGCACCACACACACCAAAGACCAGGCACGACACACACCAAAGACCAGGTACGACACACACCAAAGACCAGGCACGACACACACCAAAGACCAGGCACGACACACACCAAAGACCAGGCACGACACACACCAAAGTCCCGGCACCACACACACCAAAGACCAGGCACGACACACACCAAAGACCGGGCACCACACACACCAAAGACTAGGCACCACACACACCAAAGACCAGGCACCACACACACCAAAGACCAGGCACGACACACACCAAAGACCAGGCACGACACACACCAAAGACCAGGCACCACACACACCAAAGACCAGGCACCACACACACCAAAGACCAGGCACGACACACACCAAAGATCAGGCACGACACACACCAAAGACCAGGCACGACACACACCAAAGACCAGACACGACACACACCAAAGACCAGGCACGACACACACCAAAGACCAGGCACGACACACACCAAAGATCAGGCACGACACACACCAAAGACCAGGCACGACACACACCAAAGACCAGGCACGACACACACCAAAGACCAGGCACGACACACACCAAAGACCAGGCACCACACACACCAAAGACCAGGCACGACACACACCAAAGACCAGGCACGACACACACCAAAGACCAGGCACGACACACACCAAAGACCAGGCAAGACACACACCAAAGACCAAGCAAGACACACGCCAAAGACCAGACACAACACATACCAAAGACCAAGCACGACACACACCAAAGACCAAGCACGACACACACCAAAGACCAGGCTCGACACACGCCAAATACCAAGCACGGCACACTCAAAAGACCAAGTACTACACACGCCAAAGACCAAGCACGACACACAACAAAGACCAAGCACGGCACACTCAAAAGACCAGGCTCGACACACGCCAAAGACCGAGTACAACACACACCAAAGACCAAGCACGACACACGCAAAAAACCAAGCTCGGTACTCGCCCAAGACCAAGCACGACACACACCAAAGACCAAGCACGACACACGGCAAAAACGAAGCACGACACACGCTAAAGTCCAAGAACAACACACGCCAAAGACCAAGCATGACACACGCCAAAGACCAAGCATGACACACGCCAAAGGCCAAGCATGACACACGCCAAAGACCAAGCACGACACCCGTCAAAGACCAAGCACACCACACGCCAAAGACCAAACATGACACACGCCCAAGACCAAGCACGACACCCGCCCAAGACCAAGCACGACACCCGCCCAAGACCAAGCATGACACACGCCAAAGACCAAACACGACACCCGCCCAAGACCAAGCACAACACACGCCAAAGACCAAGCACGACACACGCCACAGATCAAGTACGACACACGTCCAAGATCAAGCACAACACACGCCAAACACCAAGCATGACACCCACCCAAGACCAAGCACGACACCCGCCCAAGACCAAGCACAACACACGCCAAAGACCAAGCACGACACACGCCACAGACCAAACACGACATCCACCCAAAACCAAGCACAACACACCCCAAAGACCAAGGACGACACACGCACAAAACCAAGCACGACAACTGCCAAAGACCAAGCACGACAACTGCCAAAGACCAAGCACGACAACTGCCAAAGACCAAGCACGACACATGCCCAAGACCAGGCACGACAAATGCCAAAGACCAAGCACGACACACGCCCAAAACCAAGCACGACAACTGCGGGGGCGGGGATGTAGCTCAGTCGGTAGCGCGCTGGATTTGTATCCAGTTGGCCGCTGTCAGCGTGAGTTCGTCCCCACGTTCGGCGAGAGATTTATTTCTCAGAGTCAACTTTGTGTGCAGACTCTCCTCGGTGTCCGAACACCCCCGTGTGTACACGCAAGCACAAGACCAAGTGCGCACGAAAAAGATCCTGTAATCCATGTCAGAGTTCGGTGGGTTATAGAAACACGAAAATATCCAGCATGCTTCCTCCGAAAACGGCGTATGGCTGTCTAAATGGCGGGGTAAAAAACGGTCATACACGTAAAATTCCACTCGTGCAAAAAAACACACGAGTGTACGTGGGAGTTTCAAGAAAAAAATCACAGAAAGCACAAACCACGCCCAAGATTTAAGCACGATCCACGCCAAAGACTAAGCACGACCCACGCCAAAGACCAGGCACGACACACACCAAAGACCAGGCACCACACACACCAAAGACCAGGCACGACACACACCAAAGACCAGGCACGACACACACCAAAAACCAGGCACGACACACACCAAAGACCAGGCACGACACACACCAAAGACCAGGCACGACACACACCAAAGACCAAGCACGACACACACCAAAGACCAAGCACGACACACACCAAAGACCAGACTCGACACACGCCAAACACCAAGCACGGCACACTCAAAAGACCAAGTACGACACACGCCAAAGACCAAGCACGACACACAACAAAGACCAAGCACACCACACGCCAAAGACCAAGCATGACACACGCCCAAGACCAAGCACGACACCCGCCCAAGACCAAGCACGACACCCGCCCAAAACCAACACACGCCAAAGATCAAACACGATACCCGCCTAAAACCAAGCATGACACACGCCAAAGATCAAACACGACACCCGCCCAAAACCAAGCACAACACACGCCAAAGACCAAGCACGACACACGCCACAGACCAAGTACGACACACGTCCAAGACCAAGCAAGACCAAGCATGACACACGCCCAAGACCAAGCACGACACCCGCCCAAGACCAAGCACGACACCCGCCCAAGACCAAGCATGACACACGCCAAAGATCAAACACGACACCCGCCCAAAACCAAGCACAACACACGCCAAAGACCAAGCACGACAACTGCCAAAGACCAAGCACGACAACTGCCAAAGACCAAGCACGACAACTGCCAAAGACCAAGCACGACACACGCCCAAAACCAAGCACGACAACTGCCAAAGACCAAGCACGACAACTGCCAAAGACCAAGTACGACAACTGCCAAAGACCAAGCACGACACATGCCCAAGACCAGGCACGACAAATGCCAAAACCAAGCACGACACACGCCCAAAACCAAACACGAAAACTGCCAAAGACCAAGCACGACAACTGCTAAAGACCAAACACGACACACGCCCAAAACCAAGCACGACAACTGCCAAAGACCAAGCACGACAACTGCCAAAGACCAAGCACGACAACTACCAGACAATATCAAATCAACAAAATCAATTAGCCAGTTTAAACATTTTCTTGGTCGTTCAGATAGTAAAGTTCTTCCTCAATATTATTATGGTAAGAGAAAAGAAGGAATTATACACTGTAGATTAAGATTAGAAATGAGCGATTTAAATGATGATATGATGAAACGCCATTTAAGTGATAACCCGACTTGTGAGTGCGGATATCGTAATGAAGATGTTGAACATTATTTATTATTTTGTAACAATTACGATGATTTCCGAAGGCTAACAATACACACATTACCGAATGATTATCAAAATGTACAATGTTTATTATTTGGTCTGCCAAACCTACGTCTTACGGAAAACATTGAAATATTCGAAAAGGTACATAGTTTTTTAAGGTTAAGTGATAGATTTTGACTACCCAGTGGTCACCATGTTAATGATCCAGTATCTGATTATTGGTAGGTCATGTTGTTTAACGATTTTACAGAAAGTCAAGCTTGAGTGAATTTTGTTTAAGGTTTTTTTCAGTGTATCACATGACTAACCTCAGCTTAATTAGTTTGGACAACACTTTGGACGAAATTATTGCTGCTGCAGAAACATTTAATTGGCAAGTCTGTGACAGTCATCGTCTCTCTGACCCCCCCCCTCCCCTGTATACCCACCTTACCGACTCATATCTCCCCGATAATTTTTTTGTTATATTTTTTCTTCTTTTTTTGTAAAAAATGTATCTTGTCTGTTTTACATTTCTAATAAGGGTATGAGCAATTAATTCTCTGACCTTGACATCACGTGAAATAATATTTCCTATCTAGATGTACATATTTATAACCACACTTAATATAAGCTTAGCTTGTTGTGTGGTCACAAATGTCTGTATCGCATCTACATGCCACCCTGTATTTCTTTAATAAAATCTTGTTTAAACCAAGCACGACAACTGCCAAAGGCCAAGCACGACAACTGCCAAAGACTAAGCACGACACACGCTCAAGACCAAGCACGACACACGCCGGGGCGGGGATATAGCTCAGTTGGTAGCGCGCTGGATTTGTATTCAGTTGGCCGCTGTCAGCGCGAGTTCGATCCCAGGTTCGGCGGAAATTTATTTCACAGAGTCAACTTTGTGTGCAGACTCTCTTCGGTGTCCGAACCACCCCCCGTGTATACTACATTGGGTGTGCACGTTAAAGATCCCACGATTGACAAAAGGGTCTTTCCTGGCAAAATTGCTTAGGCACAGTTAATAATTGTCTACCATACCCGTGTGACTTGGAATAAGGCCGTGAAAGGTAAATATGCGCCGACATGGCTGCAATCTACTGGCCGTATAAAATTTCATCTCACACGGGCATCACTGCAGAGCGCCTAGAACTGTACCCACGGAATATGCGCGATATAAGCTTCATTGATTGATTGATTGATTAATTAAGACCAAGCACGGCACACGACAAAGACCAAGCACGACACCTTCGAAGACAGCTTCTTTCTGCCCAGTTGAAAACGGAGAAGATTTAAAAAGAAGACAAGAAACCGGTGTGACGCGCGATATTCTCACCACGGGGCCTGGGAGTAAGAAGCTTAGGAACGCAGAAGAAGATAGTGAAAGAAAGTCGCACGAAGGTCATCGCTTGGCTGTCTGTGTGTTGGATCCTCCGTGTTTTTCTCCCCTCAGATTCAGTATTGCCTGTAGACAGACCGACTTTGATGACTTACCCTGATCCTATCACAGATCTCATGTTTTTTGCGAGAACATGTGTACGTATGGTGTGAAACTAATACTGCGGACATAGTGCCAGTCAGATTCGCTAGCAACCTGTACTATGGCGTCCTATTAAGGCCAAAAGTAAACATTACACAGATCATAATTATCGTAGTGACACATTATGTTCAGTTTTGAATTATGGATATCTCGCAAGATGATAGCAACTCACAAACCAATTGGTTCTAAATGTAGTATTTCGCTGGGAACATGATTGTTCATTGCAAACATCCGATTAATATGTGTTATCCTGACCGCCTGACCGATGAAAAAGAACAATGCTGAATTACTGACAAACAAAAACAATAACACATTTAGACTTTGGACGCTGCTAAGGTAGAAGAGGTCCGAAAACTGGGAAACTCAGAAGACACAAATATTGGTAATTGGCGAATTTTGGGTGTAATCATAGGTGGCGGAGACATTATCAAAAATGCTGTGATATTTAGACACTTTTTGCTCATCTTTCTTGCGAAAAACCAGCGCCATACAAGCCCAACGAGATCTTCGTAATGCAGAAATGTCTTTTTTTTTTAAACCTCAGTGACAATTTAGAAATATAACGGCGTCCTGTGACTGTGTATTTTATAATTTTGAAGCTAGTATCCCGTCATCCTCTTTACTGCCAGTAGAACCACCGCCACTGGCCAGCACTGCAACTGTCCCTGACATCTCGCGGCGAAACAGATCCCACGGGATCGTCCGTGACAGCGAGACGTGGGCAGGACAAGGTATGCAAGGCCGAGACCGTCATGGGAGCGGGTGGTGTGCAAGAGGAGAGGGCCGTGTGCAAAGCAAGGTATATGCAGAGCCATGTTCTATCCACACAGCCGCTGCAACCCTGACCGACGCCGATATCAAAGTTCATGGGATTCAATTATGCATTGTTTGATTTGATGTAGTTGTCTTCAATTAGATTAAAGTCGGGAGTCGGAGCCCGGTGGAAATTGGGTTAGGCGATGCATGTCGTTTGTCGGCGTTCTGTCCAATCGCCATCAGGCCCCAGCGGCGGTGCAGGACTGTTGCCAGCATCCCCTGGCGTCGGCCCGTACAAACAATATCGGGTTACCGTCCCTGGTGCTAATAGGCTTTGCGATCTCTATACAAATTACACGGCTATAATGCAATTTGCATTCTTTGCATTTAATAAATTAGTATGTAAGCTGGCAGTCGGGGCACGGCGACAGGGGAGTTCCATGCAAACTCACCCAGGCCCTCGCACCACGCTCGGCAGTCGGCAGCGGCATTAAAATCTCGTTAAAATAATGCGATGCGTGTATTAGATTAGATGGAATCCACAAACACAACGACCCTGACTGATAATTCCTTTGTGATCATTGGGTTAGAGGGCAAGCCTGAGCTCAGCTCTCTTGCTCCCAAGAACGGACTCACCGCCCTATCAGCCCTTACTCACCCCCCCCCCCCCCCCCCCCCCAAGCAGCTTCCCCGCCTTGCCCCCACCCTCTACCCTCTCTCGCTCCCCTATCAGGTTCTTTCGCCTTGCTCCCTTACCGATCCCCCTTTCTCCCTGTACCTCCTCAATGCCATCGACACTTTTTTTCCTTTACTTTTTTACGACGGATCTAGGTTCCGTTTGAGCATAATTTCACGGGCTGTAATTTTTGACTGACTGAGAAGGCTGGAGTTAACTGATACCATCACGCCCGCCAACGATGCAATAGGGGCCTAGCTACTGAAAATGAGGGAGGGAGCAGATGACATGGGTCGTCAGTTGGTGAGTCATTACACTATTGTGAAACCCTTTGTCTGTCATCAATCTACCTCGTCTCGCCTCGGCACGGGCACCAAGTTATAGACATGTAGGCCTAGCATTATTATAGTGGGCATAACTCAGTACTCCCTAGCATATCACCACAGACATGTCCCTAATAGGTAAGCTTCCTGTGAGGACGTTGAGCACCCCCCCCCCCCCCCTCAGTAGTTTTGGTAGCGTATTCACAAAACAAATTACCTTTACATTTTTAAGCAAAACATGTGTGTTCCTTATTGGGCACTGGGTGCCTCTGAGGACGGCAAATCAGAATTTCATCACTCAGCGGTTACGGGTCACCATGAATAGACACACTCCGGAAATAACTCTGTCGGGTTTGTATAGACTGGAAAAGAGTGAATACTCTTGCTTTTAGTGAGGCAAACTTTCCACACGTGCTCTTTGTCCACGTGTTTCAGACACACCCCTCGCTAGTAACTGGCTTATGATGTCACGTGGGAAAGTTACCTCAATAAAAGCAAGAGGGTCACTCTTTCACAACCAATACAATCCCGACGGAGTTATTTCCGAACATCGTCTGGTACAAACCAAACTCAGTGGAGAACTGCAGAAATGCCCATCCCTACAAGAAGCAAGGCAATCTGTGTGGTCAACGGCAGCACACAACAACAATGATTAATTTCATTTATTATCTCCTTGAATTTTGTTTGTTTGTTTGTTTGCTTAACGCCCAGCCGACCACGAAGGGCCATATCAGGGCGGTGCTGCTTTGACATATAACGTGCGCCACACACAAGACAGAAGTCGCAGCACAGGCTTCATGTCTCACCCAGCACGGTCACATTATTCTGACACCGGACCAACCAGTCCTAGCACTAACCCCATAATGCCAGACGCCAGGCGGAGCAGCCACTAGATTGCCAATTTTAAAGTCTTAGGTATGACCCGGCCGGGGTTCGAACCCACGACCTCCCGATCACGGGGCGGACGCCTTACCACTAGGCCAACCGTGCTACCATCTCCTTGAATGCCCCACTACGTATCACGTACGTTTTTTGCTATGATGAATACAATCAAGACTTTGACAAGGGACACAAAAGCTGTATTTTGGCCGCTGCAGCAAGAAGATTGCCTCACCTGGAGGCTATTTTCTCAGTTTGGGTCTAATTGTTATACTTGTACCACGTATGTTATGATTTTTTAAATTAAAATTTTTAACTGAAATCTTCAGGCAGTCAAATTAAAGGGTTCACATTGACAAAACAAACATTTTACTATCATCATCTTGCTGTTGAATAAGAAACGAAAAACTGAGCTAACCCTCATTGCCTGTACACTTTCTGATCAGTTGTCCGTCCACTTCAAAGGCCACAAGGTCGGAAGACTATTGAATGTTTCGTTTTGTAAAAGATTGAATGTTTGATAAATTAACCATCTGTTTATTTTAATTTATTTTATTGTATTGCTTATCTTGCAGTCTGGACTATTAATGTAAAATGTGAATTACAACAGAAGCAGAGACGTAACGTGTTCGAATAGGCATGGGAGGTAAACAACGGACAGCTCTCTTTTCTCCCCCCCCCCCCTCTTCTTTCCAGAACCAACTCCCATCAATACGAGCATATGCATTAGCCGGTGAAAAATCTGTGTACATTATGGAGATGTTTGAGAGACATCGGTAGTGTTACCAACAGTAAATTAAGCCACCCCCATTCTTTAAACTATTATTTTATTATCATTATGTTGTTGTTGTTAATTCGAGGGTTTAATTGAACAGTCAGGTTTTAACCGTGAATTATACTTTGCCTGGACCAGGTCTTCCGAGGTGCTTGAAACTTTCTTCGTCAGAAGGGTTCTTCTGAGCTTGTGTTGTCTCTACTCCACGCACACGGATTGGGATAGAGACTTGTGTTCAGAGATTGAGATCTTATTTGGTATGGGGCTTTGCTAGATATTAACAAGGCGTCTTTGTGAGACTCGAGGATTAGCAAGACATCTTCATGAGACTCGGGGGCCACCATGAAAGGGCAGAGAAAGGGAGCGCAACAGATTAAAGCTCGATGTTTTACACGTCGCCCTTTTGTGTATACAGTATTAGCGGAACAGCGCAGCCACAACTCAAGGAGCTTGGTTTGTTTGTTCAGAATAAATTGATCATGAGTTGATGTCCCTTCAACCTATGTGGCTATTCGGGACACTTGATCAAGAAGACAGTGGTCTGAATGAGTTGGAATGAACTGATCAAGAACTGTTCTGAAAGAGTCGGAACGAATTGATCAAGAATTGTTCTGAAAGAGTTTATCAACAATTCATCTTGAAATGACGGCAGGTGAGCTCAAGAAGCAAATACAAATCTTAACTTGAAACATAACGTCTACATTTCATCAGCTGTAGCATCCATGTCTGCTCATGGATCCCTTTTGTCACTTGAAGAAGAAAAAACCCGAAACAAAACAAAACCCGTGAGACTCAGTCGATGACTAAGTGTGGATGCCGGGGAGGAAGTGAAGCAGTTGTGTCCCTTTGTAGAGAGGTGGCGCTGCAGTCGCCCAGCCGGTCCGCCCTTCGGAGACCTCCCCTTGATCAAATCACGTGCATTAGCCGCGAGAAATTCCGTTAGAGTCTGCGTAGACTTAGCGCATGCATTATTTATCCGGGCAGCCATGCTGTTTTTACCCCTCCGAGCGGCAGATAAGGCCAACCGAGAGGCGATAATGGCGGAGGGAGCGGTGCAAAGTCAGTTATCGCCCCTAACCCGGCTAAATGGACGGGGGGGAGGAGAGGCGAGCTCGACCCGGTTAAAACATTGTGACACTGGCGGCGGCCTCGGCGGGATCAACTCTCCCCGAGAACTTCGCGCTAATGACTTTATGGCTAAGGTCCCCCTCTCTTTAGCTCTCCACAAATAAACCTTAAGCTGGGCCCCGGCCACGATAAGTTGATTCGCTTTATATTAGATTCATTAAACTTTCATCTCGCAGGCACTTCAATATGGAAGGGATTGGACGCGCAGGGACCTCCGAGGACGGGTGTTTGAGCGGGCAAAATTTGTCCTAACGTTAGAAACAAAGATGAGAGGAGCGGAGTACAGATTAGCCATCCCCCAAGGGAGATCAGCCAAGATCTCTATCGCAAGGGAGATCACTTTAATCAATAATTCCGTCACTTCCTGTTCTCCCTCACTTGCCCTCGTGTGAAGATAAGCTCTTTAGTTTAAGAAGGCAACTCGAAGCAAGAAAGAAGAAGAAGAATGTTTCAAAGTTTTCTTGGAGATATCTTGCAGTTGTGAATAGAAAAACATCTCAATTGGATCAATATTTATTTTGCTTATGTTTCTACATAGGGGCGCACATTGTCCATGTATACATGTACCGGTATAATTCGCTGATATGTATGTATGTATGTATGTATTTTAGTATGTATGTATGTATGTATGTATGTATGTATGTATGTATGTATTGTATGTAAGACAGGCGGCAGTCACACACATGCACACCGTGCACATATACACACACATACACACGCACGCACGCACGCACACACACACACACACACACACACACACACACTGCGCACACACACACACACACACACACACACACACACACACACACACACATACACACTGTAGTCGATCAAGTAGTGCGAGGGCCAACTAAGAAGCACCGCGCCAGACCGACTCGAGTAGAAATTGATTGAGACATTCAAAACTTGGCTGAAATTAAGAAAAGTTCTCATTAAGACTTCATGCAAAATAATACGTATTTTCACCAGCTGGTCTGTGTGCCTTGGCTTTTCAAAGTACCATACCCCACTCAGTTCATCCGACAATTGAGAAAACCAATAAACGAAGCAGTGAACCAATATATAAGCTGTCATAATTATTATTATCTGCAAAGAAAAATATTTAACCCCCTAGAAATCCATGATTACATGATGGTCACATTTGGCAGGGATCCACCTTCACACACCACAGTAAAAAGTGAATAAAAGAGGATCAGCTGAATTCAGGCTTGGAAGGAGAACTGTCCAAGATGATAAACGATAAGAAAGACCACCAACGTTCACAAATCAAGAAACCGTGGATGCTGTCTGAGCACTGGTGATTCAGAATAAACAACTGGGCACCTATAACATTGCTGAGTGGCATTTCACAGGAGAGTGTTTGGGGTATTCTTTGCAAAAAGCTGTCCATGAAGAAAGTGTTGGCAAGGTAGATCCTCAAACTTCTACACCAGAACATTAGCACGTCAGATGTAACATGCACCCGACCTAGAACGCTTGTTTGAGGCTGATCCAAAGGATTTTATGTCCCGAATCAGGGGCGGAGCAGTTAAGCCACAGGGGGGGGGGGGGGGGGGGGGTACAGGGGCAGTAATATGAAATAGAATTGAGCTTTGTCATCCGTGTCCCCAAAACTCAGAAGCTGGGCGGTTGTTCTGAGATGTTCCGTTATTTGTCCCCAAAACTCAAAAGCTGGGCGGTTGTTGTGAGATGTTCCGTTATTTGTCCCCAAAACTCAGAAGCTGGGCGGTTGTTCTGAGATGTTCCGTTATTTGTCCCCAAAACTCAAAAGCTAGGCGGTTGTTGTAAGATGTTCCGTTATTTGTCCCCAAAACTCAAAAGCTGGACGGTTGTTCTGAGATGTTCCGTTATTTGTCCCCAAAACTCAAAAGCTGGGCGGTTGTTGTGAGATGTTCCGTTATTTGTCCCCAAAACTCAAAAGCTAGGCGGTTGTTGTAAGATGTTCCGTTATTTGTCCCCAAAACTCAAAAGCTGGACGGTTGTTCTGAGATGTTCCGTTATTTGTCCACAAAACTCAGAAGCTGGGCGGTTGTTGTGAGATGTTCCGTTATTTGTCCCCAAAACTCAGAAGCTGGGCGGTTGTTCTGAGATGTTCCGTTATTTGTCCCCAAAACTCAGAAACTGGGCGGTTGTTCTGAGATGTTCCGTTATTTGTCCCCAAAACTCAGAAACTGGGCGGTTGTTCTGAGATGTTCCGTTATTTGTCCCCAAAACTCAGAAACTGGGCGGTTGTTCTGAGATGTTCCGTTATTTGTCCCCAAAACTCAGAAACTGGGCGTTTGTTCAGCGTTATCAGAGAACAACACCTTTTCTCCAAAACAGGCCGGCTTCAGGCAACATCGCTCGACCGAGGACCAGGTGACATACATCGCCCAGAAGATCGAAGATGGCTACCAGGGACAAGAAACACACCCTGACGATCTGGATTGACATGGAGAAGGACTTTGACAAGGTCTGGAAGGAAGGGCTGAAGCTCCAGAAGAGTGGCGTGGCCGGATGTATGTTCCAGTGGATTTGCCAGTACTTGAACAACAGGAAAGCAAAAGTCCATGTAAGCGGGCAGTACAGCCGGAAGAAGACGCTGAAAGACGGAGTCCCACAGGGTGGAGTCCTCAGCCCCACCTTGTTCCTAGTCTTCATCAACGACATCGTCAAGGACCTCCCTCGAAATGTCCATGGAGCCATCTACGCGGACGATCTTGCACTCTGGTGCTCAGAAGAGCACATCACAACAGCAAACTACAGGATGCAAGAGGCGCTGAAAGTGCTTGAGGACTGGACAAAGAAGTGGCTCGTCAACATCAACACCAGGAAGACCACTTACACGATCTTTAGTCTGTCCCCGAAAGAACTGAAGGCCAACCTCAAGCTCTGCGGACAGACGCTGCAGGCTGACAACACCCCCACGTACCTTGGCGTGACCTTTGACAGGCGACTCACCTGGAAACAGCAGACAGAGAAAGTCGAAGCCAGAGCCAAGCTAAGGTTAGCACTAATGAAAAAGCTAACTGGCACAACGTGGGGCGCAGATGCAGCAATCCTCAAGAAGATGTACGTGGGCAGCGTCAGACCAGTACTTGAGTACTGAGTGACGGCATGGGGCACAGCAGCCAAGTCAAATGTTGACAGAGTCAGTAAGGTGCAAACCAGGCGGCCAGAATCATCACTGGCTCCATGCGGTCAACCCCTATCCTAGAGCTGGAAAACATCATGGGCCTTGAGCCCATGGAAGACAGAAGGGACACCAAACTCCTCACCCAGGCAGCTAAATTCAAACGACTGCCAACTCATTCCATGAAAGACAGACTGTGCCAACCAACAAAAGGAAGACTGAAGAGAGGAAGCTTCATCTACCAGACGAGGGTGTTGGAAAGGAGACACCAAGATATCCTGGACCAGCAACCCAAAGATATCCCCCAATACCTTGAAAACCCAAGCTGGAGTGATGAAGGAAGACCCCAGATACGCTGCAGTATTCCTGGCGTTGGCAAGGAAGACTCCCAGAGCTGTGCTGAACTGAAGTCTCTCACCATTGAACACATCCACAACTCCTACCCCAACGCCAATGGACTCATGTATACACTGACGGATCTGCCGACTAGGCTGTCAGAAGTGGTGGTGCCGGAATATACATAAAGTACCCAGGAGGTCGAGAAGAAGAACACATGTCCTTCGCTACCGGCCTCTACTCCACCAACTTCAAGGCTGAAGCAGTAGCGCTCCAGACAGGTGCAGCCCACATTGAGCACAGTCCACTCTCCTCCAACAACGTTGTGTTCTTCAGCGACGCAAAGTCAGTCCTGCAGGCCTTAGACACTGCCAGAGACAAAGAACTGAATGACCTGTCATCCGCCTTGACCTCCCTGTGCAGAGCCCACACAGTCGTGCTGCAATGGGTCCCCTCTCACTGCAACATACTAGGCAACGAAGCCGCAGATACTCTGGCAAAGGAGGGCACTACGAAGGACCAGAATGACAGATCAACCACCTTCAAAGAAGCCAAGACCATCATCAAGGCCAAGCAACACAAAAAGTGGTTGCAGCAGCACCCACACTACAACAAAAACGACGCCTTTCACCTGCTCACAAGGTCTGAGCAGGTCCTCATATTCAGGCTGCGGACAGGCCACAACCAAATGAACCACCACCTTTTCACCAAGTTCAGAATTGGCCAGTCAGACCAGTGCCCTTGTCAAACAGGCAGCATGACAACGGAACACCTGCTGCAGACTTGCCCACTACACGATGGCCTCAGGAGCCAGATCTGGGCGGAGGCGACCACGGTGCAAGGGAAGCTCTATGGCAGTCTGGACGACCTACAGCGCACGGCAACATTTACGCGGAGAACCGGCGTTTCCATCTGAGTGATCGACAAGAAGAAGAAGATTTGTCCCTGAAACTAAAAAGCTGGGCGTTTTGTTGGCGTTGTATTCTGTCCCTGAAACTTGGAAGCTGGGCATTTTGTTGGCGTTGTATTCTGTCCCTGAAACTAAAAAGCTGGGCATTTTGTTGGCGTTGTATTCTGTCCCTGAAACTAAAAAGCTGGGCATTTTGTTGGCGTTGTATTCTGTCCCTGAAACTAAAAAGCTGGGCATTTTGTTGGCGTTGTATTCTGTCCCTGAAACTAAAAAGCTGGGCATTTTGTTGGCGTTGTATTCTGTCCCTGAAACTAAAAAGCTGGGCATTTTGTTGGCGTTGTATTCTGTCCCTGAAACTAAAAAGCTGGGCGTTTTGTTGGCGTATTCTGTCCCTGAAACTAAAAAGCTGGGCGTTTTGTTGGCGTTGTATTCTGTCCCTGAAACTAAAAAGCTGGGCGTTTTGTTGGCGTATTCTGTCCCTGAAACTAAAAAGCTGGGCATTTTGTTGGCGTTGTATTCTGTCCCTGAAACTAAAAAGCTGGGCGTTTTGTTGGCGTATTCTGTCCCTGAAACTAAAAAGCTGGGCATTTTGTTGGCGTTGTATTCTGTCCCTGAAACTAAAAAGCTGGGCGTTTTGTTGGCGTTGTATTCTGTCCCTGAAACTAAAAAGCTGGGCATTTTGTTGGCGTTGTATTCTGTCCCTGAAACTAAAAAGCTGGGCGTTTTGTTGGCGTATTCTGTCCCTGAAACTAAAAAGCTGGGCATTTTGTTGGCGTTGTATTCTGTCCCTGAAACTAAAAAGCTGGGCGTTTTGTTGGCGTTGTATTCTGTCCCTGAAACTTGGAAGCTGGGCGTTTGTTCAGCGTAGATTATGTTGATGGATGTTGACAAATGTGTGAACTAATCTTACTGTGAATAATGTTTCTGTGTTTGAACATGTATGAATGTATACACAAGTACCAGAAGCAATACTACTTTAATGTATTTGACGTGTGTATGTGTGCGCACTTGCGTGTGTGCATGCGAACACATGCATGGGTGTGTGTGTAGAAAACACAGCTAGCCTTTCCAGGAAAATCAGGACATTCGCCTCTCCTCCTATTTATTTTGTTTTCTTCTTCTTCTTCGTCGTCCATGGGCTGAAACTCCCACGTTCACTCATGTTTTTGCACGAGTGGATTTTTACGTGTATGACCGTTTTTACCCCGCCATTCAGGCAGCGTGCGCCGATTTCGGGGGAAGCATGCTGGGTATTTTTGTGTTTCTTTAACACACCGAACTCTGACATGGATCACAGGATTTTTTTAGTGCGCACTTGGTCTTGTGCTTGCGTGTACACACGAAGGGGTCTAAGGCACTATCAGGCCTGCACATAAGTTGACCCGGGAGATCGGAACAATCTCCAACCTTAGCCTACCAGGCGACCGCGGCCGGTATTTGAACTCACGACCTTCCGATTAGGAGGCCGATGTCTTATCCACTACGCCTGTCATTTGTTTGTTCGTTTTCCAGGTGTTCAATTGATAGTTTGACATCACCAAACCCTGTACATGTACTGACAGAATGAAGGGCAACACTGTTGAAGGTTGCGCCACTCACATTTAACAGTTGCAACACACGCCTTCATACATGCATGCTAGCACAGATCGACAGACAGACAGAATTACACACATAAAATCAATCAGTCAATCAATCAATGACAGTATTGTTTATTATGTTGGTTGTAGGAAGCATGTCAAAGATTAACACGTGAAAGCAGTTCCCTTCCATGGTGTATTGATATATATAATAATATCTTGACGGTTAGCACGAAAGCCGTTTTCTTTGATGATACATCGACTTTCTCACAACCTCTTACTGGTGTACAAACTTACGATCTTACAATGTAAAACTAAAAGCTTAAATTACGGAATGAATACATACACTGCAACAACAAAAAAGATTCAGTGTACATACAAATATGGAATGCCTGAATACAAACCCATTATCTTTGTTTAAAATACAAAAACACTTTCGTTTTCTTCAACATTTTTGAAAGACTTGCTGAGTGTGTACAAGTTACAACACTTAAAATTGGAATGTTTACAAATAATTTGATGTCAAAGTGATAAAAGTATTTCTACATTTAAAACTTCTTGGTGCAAAAGATGAAAATGATGACAAATAACACTCACATCCATCAAATAAATTTCTCACAGGGCAGTGTTTTCAAAATCTCACCACTTGATTTTCTAGCATAAACATATCAAAGACAACACAAAAATAATAACTCATTAAAAATCTTAAACCAATCAACCAACAAACAAAATTACTCTCAGCTGCGGCCTGCCCCCAATCCATCTACCCATATTACAAAAAAAATAAAAAATAAATATATGCATACATAATGATATGATTTGACCATTTACTGTTTTGCATAGTGAGGTAATATTTGGTGATGTGCAACAGGCATTCTTTGTCACTGTCATTTAATTCCACATTAATTAAGCATAGATCAGCCATATACATCAGTCACCCCAAACAACCTCACCCAACAATTAACCAATTTTGCTTATACATGTACAAATAGTAAGTCCTTTTCACTCAGCTAAAAGGCATAAGAGACTGCACAAGAATTCTTGTGTGAGACACATTATTTACCATTCTTTCTTTTTTCTTTCTTCTACATTTCATGTAAAGCACAAGTTTTCTATATTTCTTTTCCCTATGTCCCGGCATTTAGAGGCGGCTGAAGGCAGCAAGTACAACATACAACATGATGACTGATTCAGCTTTTTGATATATATGTAGAAGGCATCGGCACAGGGTTTCATAACTTGATATGTTATATGCTATGTACAATAATTGATATCTGTCTTTTTTTCACAACCGCTTGTTTTCCCAGTAGCATGACTCAATATCCTGATAATGGATTCACAACAACTGAGGCACTTTGTATAAAACTTTTACCTACATAAAGGTTACAAACATAAATCAGAGAAACTCATCTCTCACAACCTTTCAAAAAGGAGGGCTGTGTTTTGATAAGAACTGGAATAATCTATTCAGTCTCATCTATCCCGGTTATAGGTATTACTTTTTACATTTCATTTACCAAAGGTGCGTAACTGCATGTATGCTATGGCAACCAGTGCCCAACCAATTAAACGTCTAGTATGCATGCGTGTACTTGAACACCCCCAAAATGGCCAATTTGTGAGTGATATGGTAAGACTATGAAGAGCTTCTTTTATCCTACATACGTGAGAGAGACACTCGCAAGACTGGCAGGGACCTGTTTTTCCACTGCTTATGATGCCAAAGTCACCGAGACAAACGTCATCATAGAAAACAAAAAATGCGCTCGCTAATTACCCTCGATGAATTTTTAGAACTAAGACGTCACGCCACACTTTGAGTTTGAGAGTGACGTTTCTTTGCTTTGACGTAATAGATTGCACGAGGCTTTAGAAGAGATCGAGGTTCCAAAACAAGCGTCTTCAATTTAGCTGCCTTGACTGCAGGACATTTTCAGTAAAATACATGTAAGTACAGTATGTAGGATAAACAGAATACTACATGGCTTGCTGTTTCGTACCAGATTTACACTCGTTGCTTTTTCAAATAGTGAACAGTTCCCTTTCGCTCGCAGTTCAATATTTAAAAAACAACTCGTGTAAATCTGGTACAACACAGCAAGCCATGTGGTCTTCTCTATCTCTCAACATGTTTACCATACATTAGTGTCCCTTTCATTACCCAAAGAGATATAACCATACAAGGGAAGCAAACAGGAAACAGGACCTGCCCAGTTATGCGCCTTGTGACTCAGTGACCACAAAATGATAAAGTTTGCAGCAGTTCAAGTATACCTTCATGATTTCGACGGCTGGTTGCTTTCACACACCTATGTTTTCAGCCCTCACGCCATAATAATAAGAAACTACATAAATATCCGGTTTTACAAATGTGTAACTCGTTCATAATTATGTAAAACATACATTAAAAATCAATACTCGTATTTGTTACAAACTTGAGGGAAAACAAATTTCATTCAAAAAGCTTAAAAAATAAAACAATAAAAAAATCAGCACTTTTAGACTCTTTTATATGTGTTTTCGGAGATCCAGCTACCAGACATACAATATCCTCTTTGCAGAACTAAATAAATGAAACATGAATAATTTGATACCAGTTACATGCTTGTTGTTACATTTCTTAGTATACAGTACCGAAGTCAAACCACTGAGACAACTGTTCCAGCATTACACGGCCATCACCCTAATTAAAAACTCAGGAGTAGATCCGATCACAATGAATCTGACAAGTTCCAGGATGTATTTAAACATGTTTTGGTAGGGTGTGAGCAATATAATATAGGCTTTATTCGAGACATTTTTTTCAGATCTGGATTTGTATTCTCAACTCTCTCTCTCGGAGCAAACATTTTGTAATTCTCGCAACCAAAAGTATTTTCGTACAGAATATCACGATCTCAGATTCCATCAGGAAGGCTGCTTGGTTTCCCAAAGGGACCGAGTCTGATTTTTAAGGTCTGTAAGAAATTTGTTGTGTATAAAATAAAAGTATGATACTTAAAAGCAGCATGGAACTCATCTCAGACAAAAATAGTATACCCTGCAATTGAGTTGCCATGTCAAATTCATTATCATGCAAATCATATATCATAGGGCTTTGGTGTGACAATTAATGCAACATGAACAATGTAGCTGAAAACAGGTGTTTCATACTGACTTTGAAGTGACATCCTTTTCACTCTCAATCATTTTCTGTCTTTGAAGTCATTGTACGAAGCCTTCCCCATGGTAAAAAGATACAGCAAAGACAACCCTTGCTCATAACCAGTCTGGAAAATCTGAATCACTCAGTTCTCTTTCAAATGGAAATGTCTATCTTTTTGCAGTAAGCACGTGACCTGTTGTTTTTGAACAAAGATATATGTAAGCAGTCCATTCTGCTCGGAAGATACGCCCAAGCAAGGCCACAAGCAAGTCAAGGATGGATTCATCTTGCAGTTGAACGTCCTGAAGAAGACTAAAGCCTCCTGCATTTAGTCAGGCACTTCACTCAAAGCGTGAGGCGAACATATCCCAGCAGATTAGATTCTGGTCATGCAGCAGCAGCAACGGTGCAGCCACTTCCGCCCACACGTACAGCATTCATTACCACACAAACTTCTTCACAACTTTTCTTGGCTCTCTCTCCCCCTCTTTCTCTTCACCACACAAACTTCTTCACAATCTGTGTAAGCTATCTCTCCCCCTCTCTCTCTCTTCACCACACAAACTTCTTCACAACCTGTGTAGGCTATCTCTCCCCCTCTCTCTCTCTCTTCACCAAACAAACTTCTTCACCTTTGCTGTCTCTCTCTCCCTCCTCTCTCTCTTCACCACACAAACGTCTTCACAACCTTTGCTGTCTCTCTCCCCCTCTCTCTCTGTTCACCACACAAACTTCTTCACAACCTTTGCTGTCTCTCTCTCCCTCCTCTCTCTCTTCACCACACAAACGTCTTCACAACCTGTGCTTGTTCTCTCTCCCCCTGTCTCTCTCTCTGTCTCTGTTCACAAGTCCACACACACAGTTCAGCCTGAACCACTCAGTACTTGAAATCCGGGAAGTGGTGTTGACTGCCGCTACTCTGACTGCTTCCAGAACTGCGGGGTGTGCTCCTACCTGTAGGCGTGGTGGGGATGGTGGGGGTGGTGGGAGCGTTGGGAAGTTTTCGGTGCCGCGTGGGTCCTGTGGATCCCTGCAGTTGTCTCGTAGGTGTGATGGAACCCGGGCGACCCATCATTGGGGTGGTGGAACTGGGTCGCTGGGGGGTGGTACTACGCCGTGGGGTGGAGAAGGAGTTGGGGGTGGTGGGCCGTGACCGAGGAACTCCTGACCCGAAGCCCACTGCGTTGTGTTGCGGTGTTGTGGCTCGCGGAGTGGTTGCCCCTGATCGCCGCCGATCCCCGGCGGCTGTGGGCGTTCGTCGTCCTGACGAGACAGATGACCTCGGTGTCCTCGACCTTTGACCAGATAGGTTACCCGTTGAACCTGTTGATTGGTAAGGAATAAAAAAAAGGTCAGATTATGAACTCGGTACAGAGAAGGGTTGCTGTTCAGCTGAAAATAAACAGATAAATAAATAAATGGGAGATCTGCAGTATACAAAACCAAAGACGACCATGCAGCCACATGATCTCACTTCACTGTGAGCTAAAGACTGAATCCCCATACACACCGACACAAGTCAATCATTTCATGCAGCGATACACATTCTCCAACCAAATTTTTTGAACTATACTTGCAATAAACGCGAATTAGACAAGTAGAAAGACAACTTTTTTCTATCAAATTTGGATTTAGAGTCCCTTTAAACACTTTCTACCCCACCTATTTTGACCAAGTTTTTTTTTCCGAGACTAGATATATCCGTACCTGGGAGACAATGAGTTAAAGGCAATTTCTTTCATTAAAAAAAAAAAAAAAAAAGAAAGACTACAGTGTTCTTGAGATTTTTGTTGTCTCACTTTTAGCTTGCTTTTCAGTACAAAAACAGTCACTGTTTTCAATTAATCAGCTTTGTTTCTTGATACTCTCACTTTTTTTACCATAATTTCTTCTCATTAAACATGTAAATGCTATTTTGTTAAGAAAGTGTCATCGACACATCAGAGAGGTATTCAGACTATCAGTTGTGAAACTGAGAAATTATAGTGAAGGTACCTTGTACTAGTTGTACCGAGCAGGAAAGAAATGAAGAACAAAGACTGGTGCCAAAGTCTATATAATGTGTTCTTTAGATTTTAGATCAGAAAGAGAGACTTGAAGTAAACTTGAAAGGAAGGAAGCTTTAAAACAGTCTGTTAAAAAGGAACTGGTTTTAAGGAGATAGCTGAAAAAAGATCCACAATACACCAGTTCTGAGAAACTATTGTGCAGTACTTTGTGATAAAAAAAACAAAAAACATCGCTCAGAGAGGGGAAACACAAAGAGTAAAACCTATTCACATTTAAAATGAAAGTGGAACAAAAAAAGTAACCCCCAAAAATCAGGAGTGGTATAGTTATGACCTGCATATGAGTAAAGCTCATTAATTTAACCAGCTACCTAAATATGAACTTTAAACAGTTACAAAATAATATTGCAATAGTTCTGTTCTAAAGAGTAATTTTAGAAAGCAAGAAAATAATTTGCAGCCTGAACATAGTGTACACAGATACATGTACAATGAAAAAAACCAAAATGGAACTGTCAGTTTCGATTATTCAATCTAAACCCAAGGTAGCCAAGAAGATTAATCACTGTGCCTTCAAAGTTGAATGGACTGGTTTGTCTCCCTTCCTTCCAGCAAATTTTATTTGAAGTAATCTCAAATGTTCGGGAACAGAAAATATCCCTTAAACATCCTCTTTTCAGTCCAGTACTGCTTATCTTAACAGATACATGCAGTGAAAAGCTCAAAGCAAAACACGATGCTTTTTAGTCCATGTTATCATCTTGCGTAACAATATCAGACTGTTATGTGTTTTGAAAATGTGTTAGCTATGCTTTGCTGTAAAAATATAAATTCTAGAAACAGATCTTTCTTGATCATGTTCCACTGGAATTTTAGAGCCCTTTCTGCAAAGAAGAAACTGCAAGTCCAGCATTGGCATTTTCCCCTAGTTCTTATTCCTGCTAATTTAGTATGTTCATGCCATGCATCTTTTTATCATTGATCTTCAAGCCTTTTCCCTCTTTTTCATTTGTTTGTTACTTGCTGGCAATATGTTATTTAGTTAACATGTTATTTTTCCTTTCAATAATCAGTCATTCTGACCTGGCTCAACTGTGTATAACCATTAATCAAGATACATAAAGAGGACAAGTAAAGTAAAATATAAGTTTTCTTTTTTGACTTTTCTTCTCCACTGAAAGATAGTCCCTGGTTTTCACTATGCCTAAACGCGAATTTGCTGTGATTTATAGAACCTACTCTCTATTGCTCCTTATCAATACAGTTCTTTTACTGATAAAGCAACCTAAAAGAAATGTATTAAAATACATGGTTGATTTTTATATGGTTGCATTAATCTTTACATGGGAAAACAATGTCCAATTCATGAGCATATTTCACTACTACTGGTACACAAAAACTTCAGCTCAATACAGATTACAGAACACTCTTTACAAGAAGCAGACACTCATAAAAACACACACTGTTCAAGATTATGTACTAGGATAGTCAAAACACACCCTACATACAAATATATACAGAGCAAAATGCACACATTCAAGAAATTCAAATTAAAAAGATTTCGACAGCTATTAGACACGGAGGCACACAGAGTCGGTACATGAAGTGCATAACAGGGTGGTAACTATAGCAACCAGTACCAGCTCGGTGCCGGTGATAGCGCTGAAGTTCAACGTCTGCTTCTGTAGAAACAAGCGAACGAGACAAACACATGACAAAAAGCCCTCAACAATCATACAGGTTTTATTGAGCGTACTCTTGCATAAGGTAATGGAATAGCGCGCGTGACTTATGTTATAAATACTGTGAGGTAGATAAAAGACATTCTTGTGCTGTGCTCTGTGAGAGGTGTTTTCTTTGTGTTTAATATTATTTTGTTTGGACCTAGCTATTGATGTGTACATTGTTGTTAAACAGTTGTTTGTTGTATGTTTATCAGGGTTTGCTAGTGTGTGATAGGGTTCGTGTCCGTCTGTAGATGTTAGTTTCTTTGCTAGTCCTGTGTTGACAACTCTTCGACAAGCGCTTAGAACTGTACCCACGGAATACGCGCTATATAAGCATCATATTGATAAATTGCCCAACACATTATTGCTCAACACATTTTTACTGACTGTGACTATAGAACCTGTGCTACGATGCACTCTTTTATCTCAGAGTTCAGTAAACACCATTGTCAACAACAACAACATATTTTAGCAAAATGACTCATGAGCCTTTGCCTGAATACCAATAAGAACACTGTCCTTATTACTGCCATGCTGTTGAATGTCTTTGAAACATGATAAACATGGTAAAACATAGCACAAAGAATGCTCAAATAGTCACACATACATACCTCAGTTCACTGCAGGTGATGATTGCAATATAACACTGCCTACAGTATCTTCCTTTGCTATCCCCCCCCTCCCACACCCCCATTTACTGATACTAACACACACACACACACACACAGCTTGCCCCAAATGATTAACCATTACCCAGGTCCCCCACCACTCACCAGAAAACACACACACACACACACACACACACACACACACACACACACACACACACACACACACGCAGCTTGCCCCAAAGGATTAACCATTACCCAGGTCCCCCACCACTCACCAGAAAACACACACACACACACACACACACACACACCACACACACACACCACACACACACACACACACACACACACACACACACACACACACTCTCCCTCTCTTTTAGAATTAAATAATGTGCAAGTAGCTCAATACCAAGTAGCTCAGTAGAGGGTTTGCGTTAATCGACACTCTGCAAAGTGCCTGTTAAAGATGAGCAACACACATTACAGTACCTCTGGGAGCACATCCACACATTCAAACATTACGAAAGGGCACACAAGAGAACACAAATTAAGTCAAAACAGAACACCAAACAGCGCCTGCAAAAAGCCTCATGGATAAAATCATGGTAGACCCGTAGATATTACTATTAGTGAGGCGACATACCATAGTCAGGGTTTCGTTGCAGAGAGGAGGGTGTGTTACTGGAGGAAGACAGATTGATCATAGAGGAGGTGATACGGCTTCGGCGTAAGGAAGAGTCACCGCTGCCTGCTGGAACAAACCACACTTTATCACACACTGTCATGGAAACAAGCTTTTTCTTCCCACTGCACTGCCATTGATTTTTTTACTCCTTTTTCTTCTTCGGTTGTTGGCGAGTTCAATTTTGTGTTAGCTATACAAATACATACAATGTTGTTCCAAGACACAGAGGACATAAAGTCAGTTGGACCTGGATTGAAAATAGGTCCAAATTCCTGGCTATACATTTTTTTTTTTCAGTCAGATAATTTGACAGTCGACCATTGTGAGAACAATACTCCAGAACAAAAAAAAGTATGTGTTGGTGACCTAAGACCAAGGCCTGGGAACAACACTGATATACATGCTGGATTTCATGCAAGGGGTTGGTACACGTGGTATAAACCATATGTTCTGTTGTTGTTGGGGTTTGCTTGGATTATATAGGTCATGAAAGAAACAGAGGATCAGCTATTAAAAAATGTTGCATTTTCAATGCAGACCTGAAACAGTTCTGGACAATTTACAGGAGATGTTCTAAATAATATACAAAACAAAGGTTAAAAGGGAAAGTTGTGACAAATAAGATCATAAAAGTCCCAAAAGTGTTTTGAAAAAATAAACTGCAGTGATAAAAGTCACAAAATAGGCAAAGAGGCAAAAACAAAAACATGCAAGAAGCAAACTTTTTGTTTTAAAAAGACAAAGATAGTTAAAATCTTGTTCATGTGATCCTCTGTTCAACATGACCTTTACGTTGAATATATCATAAGCTCCGAAGCAATATTAGAAATATATAAAGATCGCGGCGCAAAATGGCATGCACTTTTCAGCTCTGGGTACCAGTATCAGCCCGTATCCATGACATATCAAACGTGAGACATTATTGCAAACCAATATAAAAATGTTAATGATAAGCATGCACACACAATGCACAGTGGTCAAAAAGTCACATATAAATTTCAGGTAACCAGTCAGGTTTATGTAGTAATTAGTCACATGGTGTTGCATGCATGTATCAAAAAGAAGAAAACATTGATGAACGGATGACTTTCTGTTTCAATTTTCTGTATGGAAATGTAAATCAGATAGGAACCAAGATCAAGGTTGAGGTGGGATAGAAGGAGACATATGGGGTTTTAGATTTAGAGAGATTTGGCGAATATACAAAACCACAGGCCTTTCAGATGCCACATCAATGACTGATAACGTGCAGTCCTTTGGAAAGATTCTAAAGGGTGCGGAGTAGAATGGAGCTGGAAGAACCAAGAGGGGTATAGACCAGTCAGAATCTAGCAGCGGAATAAGGAAGCTGCTAGACTGAACCACAGGTACCACATATACTAGCCCAAGGACTTGCAGTCATTCCGAGGGAAGTAAAAACCACTGAATGTATACCAGAAAGACCATGCACAGGGAATCTCAAACTGTCTGCATGAAAATAAAGGGGATTTATCTGATTCCGTGACATAATCATGCAATACCTCCTCAACCGAAAGTGTTCTGACCATACAATATTTCATCTTAGTCTGTGTAATTAGGAGTAATTTTCATGCACATCCACGGAGTAACAACATATTCTCATATCATGGATAGAGTTTAACGAGAATATTTACTTGATCTTGCACTGCCAGGTGATTTTTTTGTATCTATTATAAAACAGAACAAAATTCTAATTGAGACAAAATCTTTGATTAACACTTAAATTTAGAAAGTCAAGGGTAAAAACTGTTACAATCAATTAAAACAAGACTTAATCCTACATATCAAATTTGCTAGCAGATCAGTTGGCCTGTTTCTGTTGAAAACAGGGCTCATGCTCAACCGGGTGTGATACGGATCATTGAATTGAATATGTACTAGATATTACACGAATTTTAATACAGTGATGTCAGAACGGGGTAGTAAGGTGTTTGAGGGTGTATTCAATCTGTTACCATGGCAGCAAATGTTAAAAACGTCATTCCGTGTGGGTGGATTCATTCAGTTCACAGCAATCACTTCACAGCAATGATGCTCGTGCAGGATGGCACACGGGGGAGGGATGGGGGGACTATACCTGGCGCATGCAGTTTTGCAACACTTGCAGGTTTGAAGGACTGGGACCGGGGAATACCTGAGGAGGTCGAGGATGCGTAGCCTGTATCGTTTTGCCGTCGCTTGCCAGAGACAGTAGCGGGGAAAGGGGATATGCGACCGGTGCTGCTTCGCCGCGGTGAGAAAGTTTGGTTTGTTTGGGAGTCATCCGCAAGCTGATCTCGCAGATCAAAATTAGTCCTCCCTCTTGCTGGAGAAAGAGGCAAGGTCAAGGTCATGGACATGCAACAACAGACACAGTTAAAGCCCGCACAGCGTTAGACCTGAAAACGCTCCCTCAAAACGACTGTTAGAAAACAAGGAGCGTTAACAACAAATAACCCAAAAAGCCTCTTGTGAAGCTGTTATTTTGTTAAGTAAAATGGAAAAATTTAAAAAACGAATCAAACAAAGAGATAGTCAGGTATACATTATTCCAGGACTTACTCAAATCCCACACATCCATGGAGGGGCCTAAAAACATTCAGTGAATATTAAACATTCTCATGTACCTCAAACTGACGAGTAGCTCTTAATTATAAAATGACCACAAACCAATCTGATACGTTTTCATACCAAATCCATATCTACTGTTCTTTAAATCCCAACCCTAAGTAATCAAGCTACTAATCATGACTATATAATCATACCAAAACTAGTACCAGAAAACTATCCATGCATCTCTAAACTTCTGTCCAGATACTGAACTATCAATCCTTAAAATAAAAAAAAATAAAAAAATGGAAATGAAATGCAAAATGAAATGAACCAATTCAGCCCAATTTGAAGAAAAGAAGAAAAAGATAAAGGAGCAGGGGGTGGGGGTGGGGAAGACAAGACTAGAGAGAACAGCAGACTCAAGTGAAGAGAGAGAGAGGTGAACTGAATGGTAGGAAAAAGAGGGGGTGATCTGAAGAGGAGAGCTGTGATCTGTGGCGTCAACCTGTGCTTCTTGGATGACCAACACACAAAGTGGACTGGAGTGAAGATATTGTTTGTTTGTTTGTTTGTTCGTGGGCTGAAACTCCCACGGCTTTTACGTGTATGACCGTTTTTACCCCGCCATTTAGGCAGCCATACGCCGCTTTCGGAGGAAGCATGCTGGGTATTTTCGTGTTTCTATAACCCACCCAACTCTGACATGGATTACAGGATCTTTTTTGTGCGCACTTGGTCTTGTGCTTGCGTGTACACACGGGGGTGTTCGGACACCGAGGAGAGTCTGCACACAAAGTTGACTCTGAGAAATAAATCTCTCGCCGAACGTGGGGACGAACTCACGCTGACAGCGGCCAACTGGATACAAATCCAGCGCGCTACCGACTGAGCTACATCCCCGCCCTGGAGTGAAGATATGAATGTTCTACAGTACTAAAGAGATGATTAAGTGTACAAATTGATGGGACAGGACACATTCTTTGACGCAACGTATTGACTTTGTAACATCTCTGTAAACAAGAAGAGCAAACGCTCGATCGAGTCACTTTCGCAGTTCTGAATATTATATGAGGCATCAGATGGACAGGAAGAAATTGCTATTCACAACACAATACAGATGTAAATAATTTGATGTAAAGAATAATCCTATAAAGTTTGAATCAAATCCGATGAATAGTTTCAGAGATATGATATTTCAATTTTTTTCCTTCAAGACATACCTGTGACCTTGAAAAAGGTCAAAGGTCACCAAAGCAGACGTCAAAGTGTATAGGTCACTGGGAGTCACGTTCACATAAAATTTGAGCCCGGTCACTTTTATAGTTTCCGAGAAAAGCCCAACGTTAAGTTGTGTGTTGCCGAACAGAAAAGGCTAGTTATCTCCCTTGTTTTTCTGATAACGTTCGTAAAAGGCTACAGATGTAAATACTTTGATGTAAAGAATAATCCTACAAAGTTTCAATCACATCCGATGAACTTTGTCAAAGATATAAAATGTCTAATTTTTCCTTTGACGCTGACCTGTGACCTTGAAAAAGGTCAAAGGTCAACGAAACCATCGTTAAAGTGTAGAGGTCATTGGAGGTCACGACTAAACAAAATATGAGCCCGATCGCTTTGATAGTTTCCGAGAAAAGTCCAACGTTAAGGTGGTGTCTACGGACGGCCGGCCGGACAGACTAACACTGACCGATTACATAGAGTCACATTTTCTCAAGTGACTCAAAAATCAGCATCTCAAAAATAAAAATTTCTAGGGCAGATCATATCAAACTGTTTAGCCACTTTCATGTACATATCACATGACCTCATATCATAAAGTTGAAAACTGTGATAGCCTATTTGAGAATAAGACACTTTCTTCCAAATATTAACTGTTATCAAATAAAAACAATTTTTTAAACAAAATCAAAAAGTTCTCTACCACTACAGTTTAACAATTAGTTCCTAGATGGAAATGTTACAATGGTGGTACAATGGTTGGTGAGGTTGTGAATCATGTTTGTGAAGGTGACTGATTCAACTATAAACTACATTTTACTCAATAATAACAAGTAACACAAGTAATCAGAATATGTGAATGCCTGCCACACTATGTCACCAACATACTGTATTAACTCCTAGACTAGAACTATTGCAAGTACAACAGCTATACTGATGTGTTAAGTAGTAATGGGTGCAGATGACATGATGTGCAAATTATTAGCATGAGATGCCACACACAATGATATGAGATTCTTGTTCTGATTAATATGATGATGGAATGTATGATGCAAAACATTACCTTTTTCATACCTGATTAAATTTCACTTGATTACATTTTAAAAATCTTAATCAATTAATTAAGCCAATTAAATACCAACAAATTTTGAATAGTAATACTTATCTGTGCTTGAAAAATTGGAAACTAGAGTTACGCATGCTTAAAATAATGAAAAATCACATCAACTCGTAAACAACATCAAAACTTCCCCTATCCAAATCAAACATTTTCCCATGAAAATCTCATTCATCAGAATCGTTTACCTCATCTTCTACCTACAAAACACTCTCAGCCTAGCAAAAACTTCTAGACATCACACGAACTGCCTGGCTGAAAAATGGCTGCCACACTGACCTTTACAGGGGTCGTTGTTGAGGACAAACTCTTCCAGCGGTACCCAGCCGCCTCCCACTCTCACCATAACTGTCTTGTTCAGTAACCGCACCAGTACGATCTTCTGTTTCTCTCCAAACTGTGGGATAACCAGAGTAAAGCATTATAGGACAAGAGGCGAAGCCTTCAAGGCTCACGTAAGAAATCGACAAACAGTAACACAAACTCAATCACTCCGTCACACATACACACACACACACACAGTAAGCATAGGTGACACTGTGCAAGAAAGCGAGACACTAGATCTAGATCTGTCTGTCTGCATGTAGCCTACTTACAGGGACACGACTGCCAACTAGTCTCGGCCCGCTCAAAATAACAATGACCGAGACTTTCAGTAATTCCTTCGCGTGACGTCTAACCCTCTTACGTCATAATGTGACGTCTTCAAATGACGAAATGTTAAAGTTTCTACCACAGACATACACACGCACAAACAAACACACACACTCGCACAAACGCACAGACAGACAAAGTTACGATTGCATAGGCGACACTTACGTGAGCCAATAACCACAGTAATGTGCTGTTCACTTCAGTCATACATACAATATTTCTTCTTCTTCTTCTTCTGCATTAATGGGCTGAAACTCACACGCAAACTCGTGTTTTTGCACGAGTGGGTTTTTACGAGTATGCCCGTTTTTACCCCGCTATTTAGGCAGCTATACGCCGCTTTTTAATAAAACGAGAGCCTGTCAACACAACACTGTCAATAATAATGTTTCACTGCTACATAGAGAATGGTAAGAATTTCTGAGTGTGTGGATAAAATCAGCAGTAATACAGAACACACAATTAATCAGTGATACCAATTTTTCCTGTGATATAGGATAACTCCTTTCTTCATAAAAATTTAAAAAAAAAATTTGTTTACTCATGGAACCCCCTTCGTTTTAAGACCTAAGTTTTTCAGATTTTCTGTTCATATCCTCTATAAATTCACCCCTATTTTAAGATTCCCTCATTTATAAGACCCGATTATCTTAGATTTTTGTAGGTCTTATTCAGTGCATGTGTTAAACATGAATATAAAATTTCAAAAATAAATTTTGATTTAATTAATATACTTACCAACTCACATAGAAAGCATTAACTTCAGTTAAAGTGCTAGGACACTGAACTACGCTTCACCCCAAAGGGGAAGCAACCCCCTAAAAAAGAACGGCCTTGACCTCTAACCCAAGCTATACAAGAGTCGAGGTCATACCGTCACGTGACCTATCACGCGTGACTCAACCGCCGCCATGTTGAAACCTCACTCCCACTGAAGTGATCTGTTCATTTTTAGGGAAACCCTAAGCAATAACTTCGTTTTGTGATAAGACATTGAAGCACTCTTGCATGGCAACATGGGGAAATAACTCTGAAACAAAAACCGTATGCCATATAAGGCATGGTCCTTAGCGGTTATTTCCACTACCGGTGTACTGCGCCTGCGCAGGATGTATACCGGTGAAACTCATCCCGTATTAAAACATATACCCCCTTTAAAAAATTTGCGGGGCAGGCTGGGAGGGAATTCAATATGTGAGTTGGTAAGTATATTAATTAAATCAAAATTTATTTTTGAAATTTTATATTAAATTACATATTCTTACGCAACTCACATAGAAAGCAGATTGCTAATTTAGGTGGTGGGCAAATGAACTCACAGTTAACATCTTGCAAGTATCTGGCCTGTAGCTACAATAGCTGGCAAACCGAAATTTCTGTTCTGCCGAGCACCAGATACGTCCCCAGGAAAAACATAAAAAGACATCTTCTGCAGAAGATGTCTAGTAGATGTGTGCTAAAATAGCGGGTACTTAAAATACCCCGCCGATAGAAACTCATGACTACGTCCCTGAACGTTCAATGAGCTGCATTCATGACCTATGTAAGTCTCTCAGACTTGAGAACAGGTAAAGAAGAGGCCTACACTCTGACCTCTTGAGCCCGTGCTGCCTGAAAAGGGAGGACTGACTGCCCCCCTCCCTTTTCCTTGCCACCACTGTAGGCATGCCTAATCAATGTGGCAGTCCATTTAGCTAAGGTTGACTTCACTAAATCATTGCCTCTAGAAGAGGCTAATTTTGTCAAGGATTAAACAATCCGAACTCAAAAACTCCAAAACTAGGAGCAAGTCCCAAGTCGGGACTGGAGATTTGCTTTCAGCCAACCAAAGGGAGGTTCCCTTTAATCACGCTGGCTACAAAGAACCCAAGTGAAAATATTTTGCGACCTAGCTGTGTCAGTGCAACTGAAATCACATAAAGTCTTAATTCAGAGACGTGGGAGAAAAATCGGAAAGCCAGGATAGGTGGTTCGCCACCCGCATTGAACGGAGAGAAGTGGAGTTCTTTCCGTTAATATACGCCATTAGTTCCAAGCCAGTCAAAGTGACACAAAACGAAGACGCTGAACCCCTATGGAATCTCTAGACCAAATCCAGAGTTGGGGCAGAAGCCCCTGAGCGTCTCAATGATTCCCTTACAGTAGACACCCGTGTGGCTCGAGTGTAAAAACGGCGCCCTCTTGCCAGCCCAAAGGACTGGCAACCAAGATTGAATGGGCCCATAATGTGCGACTAACAGGCCGCTCAAAGTAAAATCGAGAGTATTATCCGGGAACAGGGAGACGAACATTTAGGCAGAAGGTGTTAGTACCGAGGGGAAAAACTTCTATCAGCGGCTTCTCCAAATTCACCAGAAGGAGTAGAAGCGCGTAGTGAGATAGGGTCCAATCCGAGTGGACATTCTTGGCCGACTGACTAGAGTCTGCCAATAAATACATAGAGCCTCTCAGAAAGGTACTTCACCGCTAAAAAGATCTCGTGGTGGTAAAAACCACATCAAAACCTCGCATGCTCGCTGTGGCAGAGATAAGGGGCGAGATGCCACCCCCTGCTTATTGAGATAAAAGACCACTGTGGTGTTGTCTGATTGAATCAACACATGTTCTCCCCTGACAAGAGGAAAGAAATCCGCAAGAGACAGAACTGCTTCGCTGGTGGAGAGAGAACCAACGGGAACGCCCTGCATGAGCAGTGGTGTGAGAATCCAAAGATTGGTTGTGTCTGTGAACCAGTCAAGAAAAGACACTAACATGTTCCAGCTCTTCATTTGATTGCTTAGAAAACGAAACCAGAGCCCTGAAGATCTGAATTAAATATATGCACGATCTATATAAGTGACCCAACAGGAAGGGCCCCAGTGCCTCCCTCAATAAAGTGGAAGTTCTAATCGCCCAGCCGCTGTGGGAAAACACAGAGGCAGAGAGAAGAGTGGAGCCGAACGCTAAGACTCCAGTTGACAAGTGCCAAGAGTATGCATGAAAGCATGCTATTGTTTGCCCACTGAACCCTACCGCTAAATCGCCCCGAGGAGATAAAGTGGTTGGCGGGTATTTGGCAACGTGCCATGCCGAGAAGAAGATAAAAAACCAAAGCTGATAACGGCCAGCTTAGCGCTTTTCTCTGATAAGAGAAGCCGAGGCCTGCCGTGGGCTTTTCCTTTTGCTGTGAGATTCTCTTTGTTAGAGAAGAGTCTGTGTGCAAATAAGAGGATTCGCAAAGAAGACCCTCGAGCAAGGAAGAGATTTAAGTCTCACCGACAGAACAATACTGTCGGCCGAGGCCTTTTCCCAGACGAACAGCAAAGCTAAACCCTTTGTATATGTGTCCCGACAGAACACAAAGGCATCCCGTGAGTACGAAACCGCACAAGGGAAAGAACGAATCAAAGTCTTGTACCAAGACGCGGATAATAGAAAGAAGAGCGGCCACAATCTTCCACAGCCAGGAGATCATTGTTCTTGAAAACAGACAGTTTCTCCTTGCTATGAACGTTAAGATGTATGATCGACAAGTCCGGTGCAACCGGAAGCGGTTCCGTAGTACGAAGAAAAGAATAAACTAAGTTCTTAGGCTTGGTGTAACCTAGGACTACGGATATCGCTCAGCGAGTGAAGCGTTACTTGCGCGGGTGACGCAAGCGAAAGCAACGCCGCATCGCTGCCCACAAAGGAAGTGGTGGAAAAGGAGAATCATATGAGAAAACTTCCCCAAGTTAAAATTCTAGAGCCAGACAAGAAAGCGTCCCTGCGTGTGAAAACCGCAAGTGCGTACAACCGTGCCACGACTGACATTTGTTCGGCTGAAACCTTAGCCAAAGAGGCCAGGAGTATGGGGACGTCTTTCACGCTAGAGTCGTTTCGAAATACGAAAGGATCCGACGACACCGCGATCGACCGCGAACGAGATCGAAGAAGTGTCTCTGAAAGAGACGCAAGTTCCAACGAGTATCTTCCCGTTTCATCCAAACCAAGTAATGCGCCTTCAGAGTAAGCACAATGTTTGTCCAAACGATAGACATCCTCTCTGAGATTAGCCGACTCCGGAGTGACCGGAAGCGGTGCACTCGGCAAAGCGTAAGTCTCAATAAGACTGTGATGACGACGGGAGAGAGCAAACTTGCGTGAATGAAACGAAGTGCTCGACTTCCGTAACTGGTCTGAGGCAAGCCATGGCTGAGCAGCATCAGGAGCCTGACCGTGTGCAGCCAGTAAAGGCACAGTATCCACAGGCAAGCTATTCTCAGAACCCGAAGTTCTAGCCAGCACCCTGGAAAGTTCGTAAGCAACAGAAGGAGACTCGCTAAAACGATATCCCTGAACTTCCATTAAAGCAGGGCGGAAATCACCCGCCACTGAGGGTGGTGGTGCCGCAGAGCTTGTCATAGCTGTCACCCCTTCAGCGAAGTACTTGGCAGACACCTGAGCTGCAGTAACCATAGCTGGTTTAAGTCTGAGTGACAACTTGACATCAACTTCCTCCTCAGAAACTGAGTGAGAATCGTCGAACTCCGAATCTGCTGTGGCCGGACCGTGAAAGTCACTGTGACTAGCTGCGTCACTAAAACGATCCACCACAGGCGAGGCTGATTGCAAGACGGAAGAACCGTGCAAAGCCTGCCCGAAAGCAGCTTCCTGCCCAGAGGGAGGAAGTTGAGACTTGTTTACATTCACCGGAGACATACCAGTCTGCCTGTGAGTACAACTGTCTCGTTGTCCGGTGTCGACCCCCCGTGAGTTCCGCTTGCTAAGAGCGATAGCCTCCGGGAGAGTCGAACTTTCACCCCCCGGCCGTGGCGGGGGGGCTACTAGTTCCGGCCCAACTTGTTGTCCGGTGTCGACCCCCCGAGTTCCGCTTGCTAAGAGCGATAGCCTCCGGGGAGTCGTACTTTCACCCCCCGGCCGTGGCGGGGGGGCTACTAGTTCCGGCCCAACTTGTTGTCCGGTGTCGACCCCCCGAGTTCCGCTTGCTAAGAGCGATAGCCTCCGGGGAGTCGTACTTTCACCCCCCGGCCGTGGCGGGGGGGCTACTAGTTCCGGCCCAACTTGAACACTTTCACCAGAGAACCTGGCTACCGGTGAACTTGACTAACCTGTAGAGCGTGAAAGCTCCTCGTATGAAGTAAACACACTCCTCTGCGTGCACGTCAGCCGAAGTGACTGTGCATGAAGGCGGAACCTCGATGCGTGACAACAAGCCGCGTCGCCCACTCCCGCCGGGAGCGAGCACAAAATCGACGAATGGCAACATGTTATACATTTGGGTCGAAAACATCTCAAAAAAGGGAAGAAAAACCATCTTTAACACAAGTATTCTTTCCCACTGTGTTTGCCTTGGCTGAAGTAACCTAAATTTAACCTGCTTCAGCACCGGCATGATTGGACTCATAGGGTCCGAAATTTAACAGACATTTTTTCTTTCTTCTTTATATAGTGTTTAAAGCCATATGTACTCGATGACTATACACACTAATTGCTTTACCCACAGCTGGAGACATGCTAAATTAAGTTCCCTGCAAGATATTGCAATTTTATTTTGATCTAGATCGTCCTATTTATCTAGATTTGCCACAGAGGTAGCGTTGACGCAAGGGAAATACCTCCGCGTCTTTGTTGACATCCTCACTTTTTCAGAGGCTAGAACAAGTTGTAAAACAAGTATATGGTCGGCGCATGGCGACATATCGTCATTACATGGTCTTATGGTGCGTTTGACATCGATTATAGACAAACTACACTTTGTAAACACGGGAGCGCGTACATATGCCTTTAACGTCGTTTTCAACCATTCAAGGCTATTTAACAGACGTAGTAGTAAGAGAAGCTGGGTCAAGAACAGAAATGGTAGTGCCTTTGCCTTTCTCTTTATGCGAACTTAATAGGAGAAACCTCAGCAGCTACTGACTAGTCTGTGGTTTCTATTTCTCCTTGTCAGCCATTGCTGACAAAAAACCAGTCTGAGTTATGATATTGATAAACAACAACCAGACCGAACAACGGAGAAAGAAACAAACGCAAGCAAAAGCAAACAATTAGAACGAGCTCACCCAAACTTGTGCATGAGAAGCAGGGACCTGTAGACGGGGTGAAACACTGTCCAGAAGACAGTAGGCTAAAAGCCTGCAGCGTAGTGTAAAAAGCGTCCGAACTACTTGGTGACTGAAGTGGGAGTGAGGTTTCAACATGGCGGCGGTTGAGTCACGCGTGATAGGTCACGTGACGGTATGACCTCGACTCTTGTATAGCTTGGGTTAGAGGTCAAGGCCGTTCTTTTTTAGGGGGTTGCTTCCCCTTTGGGGTGAAGCGTAGTTCAGTGTCCTAGCACTTTAACTGAAGTTAATGCTTTCTATGTGAGTTGCGTAAGAATATGTAATTTAAACAGCTCTCCACAGTAAAGTTGAACATACAAGATAGATCATAGCTCACCCTGTATTTGCCCTCCTCTATGCGGTTGCCTGCAAACTGGTTTCGACAGGTACAGCTGGACGTTTCCAGCTCAATGGAGTCCTGTATCACCTCGTCATCGGACATCGCTCGGCTTGAGTTACGGAACTGCAACACAACACAGCACCATTCAATTTCCAATCACATCAATCAAATCGGTGAATCACCTTGTCTTGAGACTTTTAGACAACTTCCCACATGATGTAAACATGATTGTGCATGTGAGCCGTAAGCCTGTTATTAATTGGGCGAAGTAAAATTTGCGAAGTTGAGTTGACTTCACAAGCTCGCTGCATTTTTGGTGAAAAGACTTCCCAAAGTCTTTGTGAAGTCAACTTCGGATCAATTAAGGACGGCCTTTAACTGCAGCTATAGCTGAATTCATTCAGACTGTTCAGAAAAATGACACATTTTGAGAGATTTATCATGCACTGGGTGCAATAATGAAGCAGGCATCTTGCACAGGACCAATTCTTTCTTTTTTTGATATGTGTTACTTCCCCTGTGTTAGCAGTCATTTCGAGCAACATTTTAAGAGTTGCAACACTGCTATCTTTCTTCGTCTAAGGGAATGGAAGCCTGGAAGTCTTTTAGGTGGCATCAATAGACCAAAAACAAGTAAATATCACTAAATTCAGCAGCAGAAAAAGAGTGCAGAGTTAAAGCATCTGCAATGACCAACACATTTCTTTGGAAACATTTCCTTTGAAAATCACCACTGGTGAACAGCATCTGAATTGCTGACTGGATTTGTTTTCTCACAAAGATGTTCAGTGCTCATTTAAAACCTCCAGCAATAATTTTTGATCATCTGATGGCACAGTGCTTTTGTGATATAGGTTTAAAGCCACCGTATGCAAAAAACTTACCTTATCTGGTTTCAAGGCATCAACGAAGTCTTTGTAGTCTATGAGCCCTCGTTTCTCCCGGTCAAAGATGTCAAACACTGCATTTAATTCTGTCTTAGTGGTGGGGAATTCTGCAAACATACCAGGAAAATATATCATTACACTCAAAATTCTGCAATAGTTTTAGCAACATTAGCTTTACAATAAGAGATTCTGAATCAAATTATTTGGTAACAAAGAGATGGGCAAATTTTTACTCTAAACACAACAAATTATCATGTAAATGCTGCCATGTCCAATCATACAAGCCTAAGAACACTTACATCACAGCAAACCCAATAAAATAATCAACTTCTTTAGGTGTTCAAACATGTAATACCAATTTCCAGCAAACATCTAATAAGGCCCCTTCCACTAACCTACCCATGAACGACCAGTTTTGGTTATAAAGCCAGGGGCGGGGATGTAGCTCAGTCGGTAGCGCGCTGGATTTGTATCCAGTTGGCCGCTGTCAGCGTGAGTTCATCCCCACGTTCGGCGAGAGATTTATTTCTCAGAATCAACTTTGTGTGCAGACTCTCCTCGGTGTCTGAACACCCCCATGTGTACACGCAAGCACAAGACCAAGTGCGCACGAAAAAGATCCTGTAATCCATGTCAGAGTTCGGTGGGTTATAGAAACACGAAAATACCCAGCATGCTTCCTCCGAAAACGGCGTATGGCTGCCTAAATGGCGGGGTAAAAAACGGTCATACACGTAAAATTCCACTCGTGCAAAAAACACGAGTGTACGTGGGAGTTTCAGCCCACGAACGCAGAAGAAGAAGAAGGTTATAAAGTAAAAACATATTCCCCCCCTTCTAAAAATAGGGTACCATCCCGCGACAGAGAACAGACAGGAGTGGAGGTCCTTCGTTGCTGCCCTGCATGCGAACCGGCATACCAGACAGAAAGTAAATAAGTCTAAAAATAGCATGATAAAGGACGTCTGAGCAATAACAAGGTCCTTGGAGTAAAGTTACTATAAATCAATGAAATAAACAAAAGAAGACAAAAATAATAATACAGAAAACAAAAGGTGTGCTTACTTGACTGTAACATGCCGTCAACAAACTCATCCTGGTTCAAAAAGCCATCTCCGTCCTTATCCTGCTTTCGGAAGAAATCTGTGATCCTGAACTTCTTGGCCTGGATCCATTTTAGATACTTTGCTCTCCATGACTCGAAGTCGAAGTTCTTGAAATTCTCCAACTGCAAATGTGATTCAAAACTGTATCAAGACCTTGAAGTGAAACATTGCACCTTTTGCAGTTTTTCTTCAAATATCATCAGACATAAAAAAACCACCCATTTATAACATAGAAAACTAATGACCAGCTACAGACACTACAGATTCCAGCTATAGTACTATTAAACCAAATATTAACAATAATTTCAACTGATCCTTCCTAGGCTATAAGAAATTCCATATACTGTCTAACATCATCATTACTGAACCTTAAAATCCTCATCTTATTGGATTTTCAGCTGTGTTTCAAACAAAATCATTTTTAAGCACTTATTCATACTGATTTTGAAAAACACTATCCCTAAAGGCCTTCCTTAACTGAGCCTGAAGTTGAATTCGCGTAGACTTCACAAAGTCTTTTCACTGAAAATTCTGTGCCAAAGCTTTGTGCAAACAAGCTTTGTGAAGTCGACTTTGCAAAGTCAACTTCGCCAAATTAATTTCAGGCCTAACACCAATGACTTCAGTACCTCCATCAACATGTCATAAGCATCCTGCAGTGTCTTCTTCCTCTCTATGGCCATTCTGGACACCGTGCGCCACTTGTTCTGCAGCGTGGCGTAGCGAGGGTTGTAGCGACCAACTTCGTTCAGACGCATATTGCTGCACATCGAAGAATGTAGTGTTTTTACAAAAAGGTAGTTTTATGAAGACAGGTGGTCTGAAATAACTTCACTTGTAGCAATTACCTGGGACACACAGCACTGTCAACATCAAACATCAAGTGAAAATCAAACAAAACAAGAGGCGAAGCCTTCAAGGCTCACGTAAGAAATAGACAAACAGTAACACAAACTCAATCACTCCGTCACACATACACACCCACACACACAGTAAGCTTAGGTGACACTGTGCAAGAAAGAGAGACACTAGATCTAGATCTGTCTGTCTGCATGTAGCCTACTTACAGGGAGGGACACGACTGCCAAATAGTCTCGGCCCGCTCAAAATAACAATGACCGAGACCACACACACCACGCGAGAGAGAAAGACTACAGGGAGGCATGCCGTCATGATGCATTAATTGACGTCAAGCACTTTTGACCGTGACGTAATCTTATGCGAGCTTTATCCATAGTCTTGGATAACCACTCACACATAGACTCGGAAATGTTAAAGTTTCTACCACAGACATACACACGCACAAACACACACACACACGCACACACACACACACGCACGCACAAACGCACAGACAGACAAATTTACGATCGCATAGGCTACACTTCGTGAGCCAAAAATAAACAAATTCTGTGTACAAAGTTTTTTTTATAATTTGATTTATTCTATGAACCTACCCCCCCCCCCCCCCCCCAAAAAAAAAAAAAAAAAAAAAAGGGTATGGCAGCTTGCTTTTCCCAGTGAGAAAGGAGCCCGAATTTTCATAAGGGTAACCTCACAGGAAAATATGAAATCTCATCCTTATGATTGCAAGTAAGGTGAACATACTGTAGTAAACCAGAGTGATGTCAACATTTTTTGTGTGTGTGGTTTTTTTTTACCTTCCATTCTTCTGGCTAGGACTAGGTGTGTGTTTGACTTCAGTGGACATGATCTTCATGAAGTCGTCCGACTCAGACAGCTTAACCAGTTCTCCATACACTTCCTGAAAGCACACGAGTAACACAAACTTTGTCATACATGTTCAACGGAGAGTCATTTAATCACGTTACTAAACCTGACCTGGACTGAGACCTATCAAATTCACCCCACTGCTCAAGCTCCAAAGGGTGTCAAATTATGATTCTTGAATCTCCTGATGTTCTCATCAAAACAACTTTCCGCTCTGATGAAACTTGTGATACTTGTGGTGCGTTTTTGAGAAAATTGTGCTGTTTGCGTCTGGATTAAGATACGATGGATTCCGAGATTCTTCAAATTCACCAGAAACTCCCTGCAAACTGTCAGATCAATAGAATCCCATTAAGGCCACATTTTCTCAAATAATCTGTTCATAACCTTTGCAAATTTACCCCAATTGTGAGACTCCACCCCTTTCAAGACCTGATTTTCTCACATTTCTGTACTAACCTCACACAAATCTGGTTCCAGCAAAAAAGTCTGACCTTTCATTTCAAGTACGACATGTCCACACTGACTCACTGTATGTTCCCTGAGGAGCTCATCAACCACTTTGAGATCGTGGGGGATGGGGTCCCTCTCCTTGGTGGCCAGCAGAGCCTGGTACTCGGTCAGCTGGGCCAGCATATCCTCCAGGCTCTGTGCCAGGCCAATCAGTCTGTGCTGGGTGTCTCGCAGTCGCTCACCTCTCGCACGTGCTCGCTCCAACAGCTGGGAAAGAACAGTGAATGTATTACTTTCTTTATTTGGTGTTTAACGTCGTTTTCAACCACGAAGGTTATATCGCGATGGGAAAAGGGGGGGGGGGGGGGGGGGGGGGGGGGGGGGGGGGGAGATGGGATAGAGCCACTTGTTAATTGTTTCTTGTTCACAAAAGCACCAATCAAAAAATTGCTCCAGGGGCTTGCAACGTAGTACAATATATTACCTTACTGGGAGAATGCAAGTTTCCAGTACAAAGGACTTAACATTTTTTATATACTGCTTGACTAAAACCTTTATAAACATTGACTATATTCTATACAAGAAACACTTAACAAGGGTAAAAGGAGAAACAGAATCCGTTAGTCGCCTCTTACGACATGCTGGGGAGCATCGGGTAAATTCTTTCCCCTAACATCTCAATCATCCTTCTCTTCCCTCGTCTGTCGATCTCAATGGTTCTTCTATTGCTCTTTCTCCTGCTGTCCGCAACCTAGGTGTCACTCTCGACCAGTCCCTGTCCTTCCATCAGCATGTTGCCAATGTCTGTCGCACTTGCTTCTTTGAAATCCGCCGCATCTCCTCCATCCGTCATCTCCTCACTGAGGATGCCACTAAAACTCTGCTCTGCGCCTTTGTCCTATCCCGACTCGATTATTGCAATTCCATTCTATCTGGCTCTCCCAACTACATCATCGAAAAGCTTCAGCGTGTTCAGAATCATGCCGCCCGCCTCATCTTTCGTTCTTCCAAGCATGACCACATCACCCCTCTTCTTCAAACCCTACACTGGCTGCCTGTTCAACAGAGGATTCAGTTCAAGATCTCCACACTCTGCTTCAGAAACTTTGATCTATCGTCCCCTAGCTATCTTTCTGACCTTCTTGATGTCTACTCCCCCTCTCGCTCCCTAAGATCCTCCGCAGACACCCGCCTTTTTAGGATACCATCAGCACGCACCAAAACATATGGCCAGCGCACCTTCTCCTACCAGGCCCCATCCATCTGGAACCAACTCCCGCATTCACTCAGGCACTCCACATCTATGCAATCATTCAAAACCTCACTCAAAACACACCTCTTCCCTCACTAGTCCGTTAATGACCACACATCACCCTCTCCTGCTGGTCCTTGATCTGTCTCTTTCTTTCTCCTTCCCTTTCCAGCTCTATTCTTCTTCTCTCAACAAACTTTATGTATCCAATACTTTATTTATTTATTTACGACTGTTTTTCCGTCTAGAATGCATGTGCCTGTAGTTGGTATGAGTGAGTGCGTCGCGTTCTCGCTGTGCGCCTGTCTGTGAGTGTATGAGTCCTTGTCGATTTGTGTTTCGTATAATGTTCACTATGTATTTTATATTTTGTAAGCGCCTAGGGCTATATTTAGATTAGGCGCACAAATGTTCATAATAATAATAATAATAATAATAACCCGCGGGGGGCGAAAGTATTACTATAATTGTTCAAACAATAAGCAGTTGAGCCTGTCCATAATGACCACCCGAGAAACCAACCCACAGTGATCTTAATGGTGAGGCGGTTACAACAGAAAATAAAATATTATAGACAAAAACTATTGGGGCGATTCTTTGAGGAAGTCCTTGTTCTGTAATTGTTCTTGTGAGCAGGTGGTCGCTATCAAAAAGTGGTCACCAGGAAAGGTTCAACTCTATCTTAAAAATATAATGTGCACCAATTGCATTCCTTCATTGTCTAGCGAAAGATACACGCGAGAGAGAGAGAGAGAGAGAGAGAGAGAGACAGACAGACAGACAGACAGACAGTCAGAGAACAGAGACAGAGACAAAGAGAGTTCACAGACATTTAAGAGGACCTGTAACATACCTGATCCCATCTTGTCTGCGTGATAGTGAGGTAGTATTTGACAAAGCGTACAGCGTTGGGATGACAGCTGCTAAGTATTTCCTCTGCTAGGCTTTTGATTTTGTCCACGTGTTCTTGGTGGTTCTTCAGCTCCTCCTCAAACTTCTGCACAACACAAATGCAAGCACAACAATGTCAAGTTACAACAAGAAGAGCAAACGCTCGATCGAGTCACTTTCGCAGTTCTGAATATTATATGAGGCATCAGATGGACAGGAAGAAATTGCTATTCACAACACAATGAGTCACGTTCACATAAAATTTGAGCCCGGTCACTTTTATAGTTTCCGAGAAAAGCCCAACGTTAAGTTGTGTGTTGCCGAACAGAAAAGGCTAGTTATCTCCCTTGTTTTTCTGATAACGTTCGTAAAAGGCTACAGATGTAAATACTTTGATGTAAAGAATAATCCTACAAAGTTTCAATCACATCCGATGAACTTTGTCAAAGATATAAAATGTCTAATTTTTCCTTTGACGCTGACCTGTGACCTTGAAAAAGGTCAAAGGTCAACGAAACCATCGTTAAAGTGTAGAGGTCATTGGAGGTCACGACTAAACAAAATATGAGCCCGATCGCTTTGATAGTTTCCGAGAAAATATAAAATGTCTAATTTTTCCTTTGACGCTGACCTGTGACCTTGAAAAAGGTCAAAGGTCAACGAAACCATCGTTAAAGTGTAGAGGTCATTGGAGGTCACGACTAAACAAAATATGAGCCCGATCGCTTTGATAGTTTCCGAGAAAAGTCCAACGTTAAGGTGGTGTCTACGGACGGCCGGCCGGACAGACTAACACTGACCGATTACATAGAGTCACTTTTTCTCAAGTGACTCAAAAAATAATACTTGATGCCGCTTCCAACATCAAACATCAAAAAAATTTGATTTGTGATGATTTTTTTCAACAGGCCAATTCCTGTCTCTGTGTATGAGCTGGTAAAAAAAATCAGCTGTGATTTTTAAATGAAATTGTGCCAACACCAGCTGCAAAAATGCAAAGCATAATCTTACGCACAGACATAGCTGCAAGAAGTTATCCAATAAATTGTTGAGTTCTCAGAGATGTTGTTTAGGATTGGCAGAACACCAAAACTTATTTCAATTTTTTTTAATAATTTTGCTGTCATTTCTATACAATTGTCATACTTTCTCATGGTGGAATAAATGCAATGCCAAAAACATTCAGAATTTTTACAAATGTGAATGGCCATTCTGACAAATTTGCCATATAAAATAAATCCCTTCAATGTTATATGATAATTTCTCTGATAAGAGCAAAGATAGTTAAAGAAGACTTTTTTTTAGACTATACATATTGCCATTGATATTTGCTCAATGGTTTCAATCACACCAACTTACCTCATGTTTCTCAATCATCTGCATGATGGCAACCTCATCATCTGGAAGAGAGCGGAACTTGAGCTGTGACTCTGCCTCAGGCAGGAATTCTCGCATGATGGTCACATCCTCCTGGAACTCTTCTGCCTGAAAACACATACTTTTCATTACAATCAGCCACATGCAAACAAAGGTAAACTACATAATTTAGTAGTAGAAAAACATAGAAGCTTCAGTGAATTAATGCCTGAGGCGGTCATGCTAGTCACACTATTCCAAAACCCTTCTCCCACTATCCCCTCCCTCTACTCCCCATAGTAAAGGAGTAAGAATTCTAGTGAGACTTACGGATCTGCCCATGGCGCATTAATTATTGAAGCACCTCTGACAAATGTGTGTGATCAAATTTGTTCAAAGATAGCTTGGTTGTACATGTACTTTCACTTTTTGAAACCCACATGTGCACACCTTATACATCTAGACAAAAACCATGACAGAACAAGGACATGATTTCTTCTGTACAGTATATCTGCATTATATACTTGCGGTGACAAAAATCAAAATGCAATGGTTACATGAAGAAAACTACTTTCGTAAATGTAAGACAGTTGAACCCTCACATAATTTTTATCGCAAACTGTCTTCTTATCAGCTTGAAATGGTACATTAGATAGCAATCCATGAAGAGGCCAGTTACTTACAAGTTTGAGTGCATCAGTCAGCTTGTTTTCCCTGACTTCACACAGGTAACTGACCCTGTCCCACAGTTGAGACAGTTCTTCGTTCTGGGAGTGAGGAAGGTTGCCTGGTGCCTTCATGGTGGTCACTGTTGGCTCTCGTGCAGACAACTCCTGCTGAAGATTCTGTCAGAAGAATGAGATTTTTTTTCAAATACATTCACCTGGAGTCAATGATCTCATGAGGTACAGCTCTTGAATTATACATACATTTTTGTAAGTTTTCTCTTTTGTTTTTTGTTTTTAATCTTCATGATTCATCAAATACCACGTAATTTTAGCTTCCTTTTCATCAAAATTTGTTCAGTTTTCAGCAGCCAAGGTACATTTTTATGAGAGTTTCATATGATCTGCACACACTCACACAGTACACACACACTCACACACACACACACAGATTGCAATTTCAAAATGTTTAGCACTTACCTAAATGAATTTAAGCATGACATGAACATCACAAATTCAGCCTACCCTGTGTTGTTCGATGAGCATGTGCACGGTGTCAAGGTCACCCAGTACAGGCAGGTCATCCGCCAGTGTTGACTCTGCTTTCTGCAGCCAGTCCAGCAGCGAGTGCAGTGCATCGGACACTCGGCCAGAGGTCAGCAGTGCTTCGTCCAGCTTGTTCTGGCTGTAACACACAAAGTTACATAGCAATTTAGTAAGACAATATGAATATTCCTAAAGAAGCAAAAGGACTGAAGCTAGAAAATAAGTCTGGCCACTTTAACACTTATGATAATGAAAGGTAATTTGATTTACTTATAGCAGGTTCCAATTTAAGTCAATAACTACGACATAAAATCTTGAAGAAAAATTATGCATGTGTTTGAAGCAAACAGATTTCCTGTTAAATCTTTTTGCCATCACTATTTTAACAATAACATGGCAGTCTAAAAAATATTATTTCTGAAATGCTTCAGGAATTCTGAACAGGTTCTTAACAGACAAAAGAGGTTTCATTTCCTGAGCATGGGGTTGGGATCATGCTTGTGGTGCACTTTTAAAGCAAAAGTTAATACAAATGTGAGCTGCCCGGTTGAGAAGAAGTACCTCAAGTATCAGTCTGACTGCTCAGCTAGCCTAATTTGACAGCTTCTTTCTCACCAGCTCCCTATCACTAATCTTCCCACTTTAACCTCTCTATCATGTGTTCAATAAAAGCGAAAAATAAATTCTACTTGTACAAAAAAGGGTAACACTAACAGTTTTATTACTTTTACCAAATAGGACCATGACAATCAAAATCCACACCAAAACAAAAGGCCAAAAAAATCTTCATTCTATAATTTATAAAAATCAAGAGTTGTTTGTATGAGAATGAAAAGTCCTTTTATAGTTTATTACTGAATAGACCCATGTCACTTGTGACTGACAGCTTAGTAAGTTAGTTATGATAGTATACAAACTGAGTCAGAATAAAGTACAACAGCTTGCATTCACAAGCTGTCAAGCTGACCTGAATCAGTGAACCAGCCTAGCTAGGAGCCCTACAAACATTTGGATAAGCCTTGGAATAGAAAGCTGGCCACTAATCTACTGGTCAACATCAAAGTCAAAGGGCTGACCCTCCCGACCCTAGATAAACCTTGTTTCCAGGCTAATTACTTTTCAACTATGGCTGTGTGTGTCTGTGAAAATAGTGGGCTGATCAAACTGTGGAGTACCACATGTAGTACTAAGGGAAGAGCCAGGTGTGTGAACTGAACTTGAAAGCAATGAATTGACATTAGAGATAATTTATTCTTGAGTATGTTTACTTTTATTCAGTTAAAAGGTCTTTCCCATGCATAGAATCTTATCAAATGTCCATTCCTTAAAAAGACAAGCAGACATGCATGTACACATGTAAAACAAACTATCTAAAATTTAAAAATTCAAACAATGTACATTTACTTTCAACAGGTCTGTTAATCACTAGAATGCAGGATAGTTCAAGACAAAGACAGAAACTGAGAAAAGTTACTTGAACAACAGACACAGCTGCCAAGAGGATAACCTGGGAAAATTCCTTTTTAGGCTATGAAAACATGACTGAGTGCACCCCCACAAATATATTTCAGCACATTTGACTCCATGCGTCAATACTGTTGAAGCTGAATGCAGCCTCAGCCTCTGTCTTCCCCCTTCAGTAAGTAAATTCAATGGGATTCCTATTCAGCCAGTGTAGTGTGCCTGTGAGTGTATACCCCAACACTTCAATGGTGCTTAGGAATTTGTGAATGAGCAGCAAAGATCTACATTCTTGACACAACTGAATGCCGGAAAAAGCAAAAGAAGAAGAATATGGGTCAAATTCTTCTTTAATTCGTTGCACCAGTGATAGCAGGCAAAATTAAAAATGTCTCAAGTATGAGGATGTTCCTTTTATGACTTGTCCTTGAAAGGAAAGCCAGAATGTCATTATGCATAGCAATTAGCATGTGTGTAAAACCCATTGTGTCATTTTGTGCGTGAGAGTCTTGGTGTTGTCTAAGCCTAACCCTGCCATATCTGCACTTTCAAGACATCAATATCAGATGTAAATTTAATATCCATGTCTGCTGACTTGCAATCTGGAAGTGTAAGGCATCCCACAAACACTATTCTGACTTGACTGACAGAATTTCCTTGTCTGATACATAATAAGGAAGGATGTTTTGTTGCCACACTATGAGTACAGTCGGGGATGGAAGTTCATAAAAAATTGGGAACAAACTAACAATAACATTGAGGGTGTCTGCTGTCAAACAAATCAATCTCTCTTTTCTATCTCTCCCACTCTCTTTCTTCACCTGCTCTCTCTTTCTTCTCTCTCTCTGGCTGGTACAAGTTAAGGGGCCTGTCTATTTCTATAGTATGTGTGTGTGTGTTGACGTGGGAGTGAGAGAGAGGGGGTGAGACAAAAGAATGAGTATGTGTGTATTAGTGTGTGTCTGTGTCTACTGATATGATGTGTGTGTGTGTGTGTGTGTTTGCATTCCCTGGTGGTATGCATGCAGTGCCTTGGCTGGTGGACGACTGTGCTAAAGGCATTGCACTTTTAGGGGTCCTGATTTGGCCTATATGGTCCACTGGACCCAAAAAACAACAAGAATCAAATCAAATCAATTGCACTTTTAATTAGAAATTATAGTTTTAAGTCTGTCAAACAGCTTTTACCTATGAAGGCTATGTGTAGCACACTGTTTTTGAGCTGATTATTAACCATACTTTGCTGTATCATAAAAGAACTTAGAAATTGAAAGAAAATGTAAATGCACTGGGATGTGGGGAAAGGAGGCGGGGGAGGAGGTCTAACTTTTCCCGACAATCACAAGCTTTTCACACGTGAGCACCGGCAAGTGTTTCCCAAGTCGCTAAAACTGCTTTGGCCAACGTAATCTAAAAAAAAACCCCGGAAGCAAATAATCAACATCCTGTGGCTGTGGAGATTATAACAACACCATCGTCAAACAGCCCATGCGGTGCTCGCCTTATAATTTTTCTAGCGCGGGCCACTGTGACCCACATATTAATACGACCACCCATTACAGTCCCCGTCCTAATTTGCCCCAAGCATCTGCGACTGTTCTCCCTTATCAGTGAGTGATTGGCAGATATCTTCGTAAAAATTCAGAGACGAGTCTTTCAAACACACATCAAAGTGGCCTTAGACAAAACTCATACCTTGCTGGGCGAACTATCCGTGATCAAAACACGGCGAACTGAAACACTAGAAAGCAGCAATTTGGTCGCCATGTTGGAAATGAGGACACACGAGCAGACGACATTTGACAGAAAACTTCCCAAACTCACCCGGAGGAACCACTGCTGCTAACATTGCTAGATGACAAACGACTAGATCGAGAATATGACGGGTAATCTCCTCCGCTGTCGTCGTCGTCCATGTTTAAAAGAATGTATCCGAGTTTCAATCACAAAATATCCAAACGAGCGTCCATTTTTAGTGAAGCGCCACTCGCACAGGTACTCGGGACAGCAGTGTCGCTTTCCCTGTTTCCACTCAGCGCGCAGAGCGAGTTTACCTGCAGGCGCGCTGGGTTTGTTCAGTCAGGCGTACAAACACGCGTGAGACGGGAGGAAGGGGAGGTTCTCGCACAGAATAGGGTCTGAAGTTAAATGTCACAGTGGGTAGAATATATTGTTCAAGATCCGGTGGTGTATTATGAAGTAGAGTCACCTAGTCAGCGACATGTTGTTCCACTAGTAAGCTCAGGGCAAATGGAGTACGCGAGTCTTCCTAGGCTAGAGGCAGTTGTGTGCCTGTTGGCCACTCAGTAGTTCACTTGATCGGTGCACTGGCGACCAGGCGGCATCGGTGCAGATGCTAACGCCGCAGTTATAGGTACATTTCAAGAAGCCTGTATACAAGAGGGAACGTCCCACTAGTCCGAGGGTTCACTAGTCCGAGGGTTTACTATAGACGCTTGATTTTCCAGTTATTATACCGCCCCTTAAAAGGCGGTAGCCTATATTGGTTTCACTGTGTCTGTCTGTCTGTGTGTGTGTGTGTGTGTGTGTCCGCAAATAGGGATATCCGATGTTTGAGAACCGATTTCAATGAAATTATGTGTGAGGCTGTAGTACAACCCAGGCTCGATCCTCTCCAAAATTCAGGTCGGTGGCCGGGATAACTAATTGACCCTCACGGGCAAAAGCGGGAAACCCGAGGTGCTATATAATATGACCGTAAAAACTGTAGGCTGTTCGATCACGTAATTGTCCAGTCGGGGCAGTATCCTGATAAATTTAATATCCTTTATTCAGTCAAAATATAAATAACTAAGTTTCTTGGGGGAAATAGTCTGAGATTTCTTCAGTCAAAATATAAAACACCACATTATCTTTTTGAATGAAAACAACTCAGTGTTTTTATGAGAATATTCTTCGATTTGGTTCCCACAGCAGTGAAAAACACACGCCGCACGCACGCACACGCACATCCACGCACACATACACACACAAAATGAAAATAAATCAAATTGAATATCCTTTGTTCAAGCGTCTATAGTGAACCCTCGGACTTGTGAACCCTCGGACTATAGTGGACCCTCGGACTAGTGAACCATCGGACAAGTGAACCCTCGGACTCAGTAGTGAACCCAGAAAGTCGGCTTTAAAACCGGCGGTTCCCAAACTGACGAGTTCCGCTCTAAACTTTACTGAGTACTCTAACAGGGTCCACTCATACTACATGTGTGACATGGTCAGTCGTTGAAACTTTTCGTGCCGCGACTCAGTCATGAGCTTGATTTGACGTTTGTAGGCTATACGATGTCCATCGATTTGCTACTGAGTGACAGGCTCAGTCAGCTCAGTGTTGGGCTAGTGTCACTGAGTGTTAGTGAGTGACTCGAAGTGATGTCCAGCGCTGCAGCCGGGAGGGCTCATCAAACCATCATAATTTTTACTGACACCGCAACTTAGTTACATGTATACTTGTCTACAATGATTAACCGTTACACGACAAAAACCGGGGCCGCACTGACAAAACCACTGACACAGTGACACACAAAAAGTCAGCCCAAGTAAAGATCCGCTGTACAAGGAAAAACAAATCTTGTTCAAGTTCCGCAAGGTCAGTCGCCTTAGCCGGACTGAACGTCACTGCAAATCTTGGCTCAAGCTCACATGAGAAGCATGCCGACACGTACTTGCCTAGCGAACGAATGTGCACCACAGCCACAACTTGTGACACGGCGAGGGAACAGCTGAGTCTGTCCCGCCGCACTTCAGTCTATGCATCTCAAGTCAAGCTGGCTTGTCGACGACAAATCGATAAGATAAAACTCTTGACTCAGCCTCAGTGATTGAATGAACAAGTGCATGTGTGACTCAATCAATTGGGTGGAGGTAATTATTATAATCAACTCCAGCCCCAGCGAGTGACATCAACGTCAGCCTCTTAGTACTGTTATCGGCGTGAATTCCAACAACATTAGTGTGTCATTCACTCAGTTGCTTGGGTGGCAACGATCCGATCATGGTAGTAATATTCCGAATCATTAGTTTTGCTTTAACTCGGTAATACTGGGAGGAAGGCTGCCGAACATTTTAATTTTAGTGTTGAAATTTCAACCAAGTATTAATGATCACCTAAAACCCTGCGTCATCATGACCTAAATCTCTGTACTCTATACACCCACCACCTCGACCACCTAATCAAGTTATCAGTCACTGATAACATCATCATGATCACGCATAATCACGTTATCAAGAGATTTACAAACTCAGACACGGATAACTGTACGATAGTTAGCCCGTGATACCCAAATTAGAGGGTAATTGGTGCAAATATGTCGACGCCAAAAATTGTAAACCGAAAGAGCTTAAACTGTGGCAGATAAGATAATAGTAAGATAAAAAAAAAAAACAATTTAACGCGGTCTAACTGATTGATAGAGGTATGACAACGGTCGTCAACACTGATATAGTACACTTCACTGAAAAATGGAGTATAGTGTAAGTGTGAAAGAGAGAGTTGGGGGGGGGGGGGGGGGGGTCAAGGAAGAATTAATTTCAGTGACTGACCCAAAATAACCCCATACGATCCCCCGGCTGTGACTCCAAAACAGAGGGAACAGCAGTGGTCATCATCACAAACATATTTAATCCAGCTGTCCAAATCATTAGCATGCCGCCCACCACATTGTTAACATTACAGGTCAATCAGGTTAGTCACAATGTTTAACATGAATTTATCCTACATACGTGAGAGAGATACCCGTGAGGTAATAATCGTTCAAATCACACGTGTGTATATCATGTAAATGAGGTCATGTCAAGCAAGTCTGGCAGGGACCTGTTTTTCCACTGCTTATGATGCCAAAGTCACCGAGACAATCGTCATTATAGAAAAAAAATTGCGCTCGCTAATTACCCTCGATGGATTTTTAGAACTAACACATCACGCCACACTTACAGAGTGACGTTTCTTTGCTTTGACGTAATAGATTGCACGAGGCTTTTTAGTGAACAGCTCGCTTTCGATTGCAGTTCAATATTTTAAAAAACAACTCAAGTAAATCTGGTACGACACAGCAAGCCATGTAGTATTCTCTATGTAATACTCGTGCTAAGGCGCGTAACGATAGTGGCAGTTCTTCTTCACCGCGAAGGGCTATGATCATGTTGAGTCGACTATGATCTGCAGTGCGATTTTGCTGAATACGCACAAGTTTTGGTGGTCACCGGTTCTTGAAGTTCGGCCAGCGCCAAATTCACAGACGCCTCTTCAAAACGATTCTTATACTTTGTATAACTAACCATAATTATAAAAGGTACATGTATGTATAGCCTAGTATCGTGTAAAGGTGCAACTCAGTGAGTATTTATTGTAAATGTAGCTGGATTACACAAAAGGGGCAAACGTATCACGACACAAGCCCTTTATTCGATTTCTTTCCACCAAAAGCAAACAAACCAACAAAGAACACTGGAGAATGTGCATCTGTAGATCGAATATTGGTGGACAAAGATCAGCAGTGGCAGTCGACGTGCAGAGTTGAGTGCTCTTTATTCTGGTTTTCTGAGACATCAGTATATTCACCGAAGAACTTGTTTACAACAACAGCAAGTGGTCTACTTCAGAGTTGTTTTTTTCTTTTCGACTGATGGCTATTGCGGTAACACTCAAAATGAGAGGCAACAGCAACGCAAAGTCCCGACTCGCAACTGTGCTAATAGGCATGCTCATGCCCAGTAATTCCGTGAAAAAAAGATGGACTCTCCAGTCGGAAAGGACTGTCCAATGCGGGTGTCTAGAGTGGTACCCACAACAAAGTGGACGGAATCATTAGGGGGAGGGGAAGGGGATGGGCTAACGTAGCAATTAACGTAGCAATTAATCCTCCACGAGAATATATGAATGAACCACCATCACCTCAAAAACAAAAGACAACCAAACAACGAACCAACAAACACAAACAAAACAAGGTCAGAACTCATATTCACTCTACGATGACAGACAATACAAAGTATCATTTTTCTTTTGATTAACATGCAAAACACAACAAAATACACCCAAATAGTCTTGATATACAGAATATCACACACTTTACAAGATGTGATTGTGACGCCTACCTCTTCGTGACGACAGAACGCACGGCGTTCCACTTGTTCTTGAGTTCCTCAAGCATGTTGTTGAGGATGTCTCGCTCAGGATCTGCCTTAGTACAGCGGTCCTTCAGGTTTCGTCCCAGGCGGGTAGTGGCGAAGAATGTTGGGTGTTTGGCCTGCAGCTGGTGCTGGAATTTCTGCAACACCGTGGTGACGATTAATATTAAGATCTTATATAAAATGATGTTACAACTGGTACATGGTGTGAAATGATGTTAGAAACTGATCTGAAACGAGGAAAGAAACTGATCTGAAATGAGGTTAGAAACTGGTCTGAAGGCAGAAAACTAAAATCCGAAATTCTGCCTTGGTTGGCTCATGCTTAAACAAAATAATTATAATAAATAAATACAAATGACTACTGGGGGGGGGGGGGGGTGGGGGGGGCGGAAGAAGTGTATAGATTTTACGAGGAATGCTTTAACGAATGGAGGTATGTTCTACCTAAACACGTGCACCGAATACACTTCACGCGCGCGACCCCCCACCTCCCATCCGCCCCTTTTCTTAAAAAAAAACCCCGCACACAAGGTTTGGATAAAAGCCCAACTGAATTGTGTTTTTACAAGGATAAAACATACTAAACGTGCTGCATGAGTGTACTGCGACAAAGAGAACTAATGAAAAAGATGTTAACAGGCAACATCCGTCAACATTCAGCGATGTAAACGGAAGTAGGAATCAATTACAAAATACAATGAAGGCAACAGGCTGATATCAAAGTGTTGAAAAGGGTGGGGGAGGGGGGGCGTTTGATCGCCACAAGGCATACATTTTGTAGTGATGATGATTCACTGCCTCGGATCGTTACAGGTAAAAAATAAAAACAAAAGAAGGGTCAAATAACGAATTCTATAACAATCAATCTTCATAGCCTCGAGTCATTCGTTCCTTTTCAAAAATATGTTTACTTCTTGTCGAGAGCAAAAGAAAGTCTTGAGTGACAGCTTTGTTGGCCGGACACGCCCATGTGACACTTCATGAATGTATTAATACAGTTTGCTCTTGAACCGAGCGTAAGACGAGAAATGATTGTGCGACCACAGGCACAGACAAGAGTAGCTTTTTATAAACAAAATATTTAATTTATTTTGTCTTTAGGTACGGATATGGTAAATCCTAAAAGTTACTTTCAGTTATAAATTGACAGGCAACAAAGACCGCTGCGGTATGGGACTTGCATTTCCCAGCAACAGGTTGTGCCAGAAACTGATCTCTCTCTCTCTCTCTCTATCTCTCTCTCTCTCTCTCTCTCTCTCTCTCTCTCTCTCTCTCTCTCTCTCTCTCTCTCTCTCTCTCTCTCTCTCGAACAATTACATTCTAAAGCTGTTTCTAGCAAGAATGCATTGCTATCACTAACCTCTATATATTTTGTTAAATGATGTCGACGATGATGATAATGATGATGATGAGGTTGTTGTTGTGTGTGTGTGTGCTTGCATGCGTTTGTGTGTGTGTGTGTGTGTGTGTCTGCGTGTGTATGTGTGTGTGCGTGCGTATATGTCTGTGTGTGTGCGCATATGTGTGTGTGTGCGTGCGTGTGTGTGTGTGTGTATGAGTGTGTGTGTGAGTGTGTGTGTGTTGTATTGAGTGCGAACGTGATTGCAGGCATGCCGCGCGCGTGTGTGTGCGAGTCGACTTTTCTTTTCCTTTGTATTATATTGACATACATGTACATTTCAATGTTCTATCATGCATTACGTATTCGTATAGGTAATGTTGTAATTAGTAATACTGTATGCTTGCGATTGACAATTGTCCTTTTATTGTCTTTATTTGTATGTCTTAGTTTAGCAGGGACAGATTGTAAGACTAGGCGTGAGCCTAAAATCTCCATCCTTGAGTAATAAAGTTCGTTCGTTCGTTCGTTCGTTCGTTCTCTCTCTCTCTCTCTCTCTCTCTCTCTCTCTCTCTCACTCTTTCTCTCACTCTCCCTCACACTCTCACTCTCACTCTTTCTCTCTCTCTCTCTCTCTCTCTCTCTCTCTCTCTCTCTCTCTCTCTCTTTTAAATAAACTTATACTCTTTCACTGATTTTGCATTCATGTAGTAGTAGTTATTATAGTCGGTTAGTCCCACTTTAGGGCGAGGGCCAGATGCAAAAAAAGTATAAATAATAATGATGCCTCGTAAAATAAAGAATTGTCATTGTCATTGTCTTCTAGTTTCTCTTTTCGTTGTTTCTCTCTTTGTTTTAGCTGGACACGGTATTTCATTGGCACGACAGATGCGACGGTACCAGTACTAGCGGAGGTCAAGTGTTTTTGAGGAGTGCTGTCTGTCAAGTCAGGTATGAACAAGGGGATTCCCAGTATCTTCAAGTGGGTTTACGAGCTTGCAATACATATACGCTATACAGGTGTGAAACTCTCACAGAGTTGTAAATAATCAGACGACATAATCCTTATGGAAAAATGTTGCCATATCTCAAATTTAATATCGTTCTTGTTACAAGGGGTGACGGACGCCTGCGTTCGGCTTAGCTACAAAAGAATGTCTCTTCACGGACACGAGTGAGTTCAGCTTTTTCGTGCAATTGACTCGTCTTTTCTTCAAGCTGCTTTCCCAATTCGCTGTGATATTATCATATCTGATCAGCTGATATAACAATTAGCTGTCGGGAACCACTTGTGAACATCATGCACTCTGTGCTGGTTTGTTGGTCAACAAAGGCAACACACAAAAATTGTGTATTTAGACTCTCTCAGTTACGTAATTCTCAGGTATTCACAGCTGTGTTGTGAACCATCAAAAACTGCTGCTGTCCTTCAGCACATTAAAAGCTCCCTCCGGCAACAAACAAATTGTGCAATTCCACATTAAGCTGCATTTAGATACTCCCAAATATTCACACCATAATCATTACCATCGTGAAGAACTAGGCAAAAGAAAACCCAACGAACACTGAGATTGTCACAGCGTCATTACAGCTGCGATACTTCCAAATAGTCACAACTACATAATAAACTTCCAAGAGCTACCTGCAATGAGAAACAACAGGCTACAACGGATTGTGTCATAACAACTATTCCATCGCTTTGCTCACTAAATATTCACACCTATGTTACGTCCTTTTACCATCCTTTGTAATGGGCTTTAGTGCGAAAGACAATAACCCGACAGATAACACCTGTCTGTGTGTACTAGATCGCCCTTCACTGTCATCTGCGCGACAGGTGAGTGAACAGGTTGTGTAAGGATTAGTCACGGTGCCTGGTGGTCTCCGTCACGCTTAGGTTGAAACAACAAAGCGGTCATGCGTCCTCGGGAGTAGAAGAGACGACAGGGAGTCACACTCACTCAAGTGCGGCCACATCGCAGAGTAGTGACAGAAGCGCTTCCATGGCCCTTTTTCTACCGGGGAATCTCAACTAAAAGGGATGTGATGAAAAAATAGACCAACTGAGCATGCCCCAGAATGACCTCCCGGTCAAAATAGGCTAGCCCAGAATCCCCCCGGTCAAAACTGACGAGGCCAGTCAGTTTTTGACCTCCCCTTCAAACTTCAAGAATGAGTACTTTATGACCTTTTAAAACGAAATATATTTATATTTGCACAATATTTGTTGGACAAATGATTTACAAAATGTTTGTGTGTGGAAAAAAACAACTTACATTTTTAGATTAATGTTTAGATGTAAACACAAAACAAGTCGCGTAAGGCGAAAATACAACATTTAGTCAAGCTGTCGAACTCACAGAATGAAACTGAACGCAATGAAATTTTTCAGCAAGACCGTATACTCGTAGCATCGTCAGTCCACCGCTCGTGGCAAAGGCAGTGAAATTGACAAGAAGAGCGGGGTAGTAGTTGCGCTGAGAAGGATAGCACGCTTTACTGTACCTATCTTCGTTTTAACTTTCTGAGCGTGTTTTTAATCCAAACATATCATATCTATATGTTTTTGGAATCAGGAACCGACAAGGAATAAGATGAAAGTGTTTTTAAATTGATTTCGAAAATTTAATTTTGATCATAATTTTTATATTTTTAATTTTCAGAGCTTGTTTTTAATCCAAATATAACATATGTATATGTTTTTGGAATCAGAAAATAATGAAGAATAAGATGAACGTAAATTTGGATCGTTTTATAACAAATTGTTGTTTTTTACAATTTTCAGATTTTTAATGACCAAAGTCATTAATTAAATTTTAAGCCACCAAGCTGAAATGCAATACCGAAGTCCGGCCTTCGTCGAAGATTGCTTGGCCAAAATTTCAATCAATTTGATTGAAAAATGAGGGTGTGACAGTGCCGCCTCAACTTTTACAAAAAGCCGGATATGACGTCATCAAAGGTATTTATCGAAAAAAAGAAAAAAACTTCCGGGGGCTATCATTCCCAGGAACTTTCATGTCAAATTTCATAAAGATCGGTCCAGTAGTTTGGTCTGAATCGCTCTACACACACACACACGCACAGACAGACAGACAGACAGACAGACAGACAGACAGACACACACACACACACACACACACACACACACACACACACACACACACACACACACACACACACACACACACACCACGACCCTCGTCTCGATTCCCCCTCTATGTTAAAACATTTAGTCAAAACTTGACTAAATGTAAAAAAAGGGGGGGGGGGGGGGCGTGCACTGATCCCATGTGCAAAGTTTTACAAAATCAAATCTTCTCTTCTTGTCGTTCGCCTTATTCCAAGTGTCATGATGGCAGATAATGCGTGGTACAGTGATTTGTTCGAGAAGCGCCATGCAGGCTCCGTACCTCCGTCTTCATGATCAGCCCTCTAGGTTTTCAGTAGGGGTTGCCGCACCCTTAGCTCCTGGCCCATATGTCCTACCCTGGGAGCACAGGGGGGATTGTTTCTCCGAGGATCCCACCCCGTAGCTAGAGGTTTTACAAAATCAAATGAGAAGAAAAGAAAGAGAAACGGCGACCTATTTAAATAGTGCTGTCACTCTCACGCTGACATACACAAATCTAACACCAAATTTCAACTCCTTTATAGGTTAACGAACGGCCGTATCAAGCAATCTTTTGGGATGCAGAGCCAGACACGGCGCGCAAAGGTACACACTGCAGCTATGCAAATTCAATTCAGCGCGTCTTGCGTGCAGGTACAATGTTAGCATTGTCGGGTGTATGCTAATGAATGCACAACAATGTCACACATTCCCTTCTCTCCCCCCCCCCCCCTCCCCCGTCCTCCTCCATCTCTCTCTTTTGGAGACCACTATGACTCCGAGTCGCAGCACGACTGAATGGTATCATGATAGACCTATAGTGTAGTCTGAACAGGGAATCCCGAGCCAAAGCTTTACAATTGCATTACAATAGCAGCGGTGTATGCTAATGAGCACCAGCTAATATATATTTCTCTCTCCCTCTTCTAAAACGCCAAGTGACGATTTCAATCTGGTAAGGGTGGGGTAGTAACATTAGCGTATTAAAAAAATCCGTAGATTTCCCTTGATAAACTGCTTTTCAATCGGAATATAGAGAGGAGATTACCATGCCGGCGCAGGCCTACGCAATAAGAACAGCTTTCTGTCACGTTCATTTTTTTCAGCCCCCCCCCCCCCCCCTCCTTTCCACGTTTGCCAAGACATCAGTGCAAGTTTAGCTTGTGTACGCCGAGCAACGTCGCCAAACACACAATAGCGTTACAAGCCAGCACACCACGCAGACGCTCTCTGATGAGAAGCGCTAAGGCAGACAGACGGCTAGCTCTGTGCATATTTTAACTTTAAAGGCACAGTCTTTCCCGTGTAAACGATTCCGCTCACCATCTTAGGTCTGGCTAGGCTTTCACGTGAAATAAGGCAATCCCCACACTTGGACACATACCAACACTCAACACCCTGACTGTTTCCTAGACACTACACTGCTGATATTTCTTAGATCGCAAAAGTGTCGCAAAACAACATAAACAATCCACTCAGCACAGAAAGCACACAGGATCTTGATTTTTGGTGCGTGACCAAGTGTAGGGATGGTCTTATCCCATATAAATGCCTGGCCAGATCTGAGATGATGGTGAGCCGAATTATCAACACGAGAAGGAGTATGCCTTTAACTTGAACCTATGGCAAGTACGGCAATCCTAGTTCTTCTGCCACTGCTCCCTGTCCACCACCCCTTCACTCCCTTCAACATCCTCATTGCTTATGCTTTCCCTGGCGGTGAACTTCAAACGTACCGTTTGGCCAGGTGTAAACAACAGCTGGATAACACGTTGCCCACAGACGAAATGTTGTCAGCTTGTCAAACACGGACAAAATGTCACTCGGTCAAACTAGCTAACGACACTTTCAACTGTTGGAATTAGGTCATTTGAACTTCAAGAATATCAAAAACCAACTGCAATGGTAGATCCCCACAGTAAAAATGTGTGTGAATACTCGGTTCATTGTTGTACGTTAAACAGGAAAACATTTTTACAATTGTTCCATCTGTGGTGTTATCCCTTCGCAGTGGTAACTAAAGTTGCATTGTACCGAGAGATGACACCAGTATGAGATGTTGCAATTAACCACAATGACATCTAACCTGATCTTGGCAACAGTCACTTGCATTTTGCTGTATCATCCCTCATTGAAGACAAAATGAAAAAAATGTTTCTTGAATTTGTATTTCAAGGTGAATGGAAGAATGTAAAAAATGGCCAAATAATTCAAACTTATTACAGAATGAACTAGGACATCCAGGCAAATACGCCAAAAAAGCAACGTAGAGAAGTGTTCCCGACCTTGCAAGTTCTCCTGTTCAACAATATGCGTCTACGCTACATCTTCCCAAGATGTGCTCTTTTGGTCAATACAAAAGGTACCGTTTGAGAACAGAGCCCACTAAGGCGGACCCACCTACTATCTCTCCACCCAGCGCCTTCCATTCCATCACGCAAAGGTTCTTTCAGGGATCAGGTCTCAACCAGGTTTAGAATGGATCGTACCCTTTGAAAGACAGCGAAAGAGAGTACGAGGGCGGATTTGCGTGGACTGTCACCTTACACCCCCTACTACGGAGGCGACAGTAACAGCCAAATTAACCTGATACTCTTACTAGACATACTGACACTGCACGGAGAAGGAAAAGGGAAAACCTTATGTTCGCATTTATGGTGTACTTTGGACAGTTACAACAATCTGTACTCAGATTGGTGATGGTTTTTGTTGTTGCTTCGAAACGTTCACCTTCAATTGACCTCAATTTTATTTTTATTAAAGTGTGTCTGTGCTTTCCCGTTTAGTTCTGAAGGACTTTTATATTTTCAAAACTTCACAATATTTCAATTACATATTTCTGTGCTTTCTTTGTTCAGTGTTGAGGAATTTTAACTTGCAATTTGAAATGAATACGACTGAAATGGTAAAACACTGTGGATATGGGATACTTTAATTACGATAACGATATATGCTACGTGCCTTCGCTCGAGTGCACCAAGGTAAGCAGACACGTACCCGGCTGAAGAAATGTGCAAGGAATGATAACATGATTTTACTGAAAGGTCGTTCTCCATTCCATGATAATTAAGCTGGCTAAATGCTGCCCTGGTTCCTTTTCTGTCACAACTTTTTAACGATTCCAGCAACACAAAGCCGAATACTAGAGAAATGCTTTTTGTGCCTAAGTTACAATCATCGATCACGAATTGGTTTCGAATAGGCTGAAAATAGTTTCTACTCTTGGCATAGAACTTCATTCCACGCTGTCAAGTTGTTGACAGAGTCTGCATAATCGATACAATTAAGTGTTATTTATGAGCTCCATACAATCGAATCAACACGAAAACCGACAACAACAAGAGAAAGAAGAGAAGGTGGGGTAAGAATGTAAACAATATGTCCAATATAAGAACAAAGCATCACACTGATATCGGTCTTAGCCACAAGCGAACAGCCGTACCCTTCCACGTGGACTAACTAAATTGTACACATTAATTTTTCATTCCCAATGCTAACATCCTAGATAATAATGCAGGTATTCTTTTTACGTATCATATAGCTAATACCAAAATACAATCGAGCGCTTTTAATTGAGCGTTTCGAAGTTCCATATGCCTTCATAGGCGTATAGGGGTCAAACATGTTCATGTGGGTCAGGTGTTGTAGACAAAACTGTGGCCAAATACCTTAATAATATGCTATTGCTAGCTAGAAGTTTCATATGCCTTCGTGGGCGTATGGGGGTCAAACATGTTCATGTGGGTCAGGCGTTGTGGCAAAAACAGTGGCCAAATACCTTATTCTATTGCTAGAAATGGCATATGCCTTCATGGGCGTATAGGGGTCAGACATGTTAATGTGGGTCAGGTGTTGTAGCAAAAACAGTGGCCACATACCTTATGCTTTTGCTAGCTAGAAGTTTCATATGCCTTCATGGGCGTATAGGGGTCATGAAGATTTGCTTCACTGAAATATGCAGTAGTTTCTATCTTTCTGCCTTTATGGGTGTATAGGGGTCATGAAGATTTGCTTCACTGAAATATGCAGTAGTTTCTATCTTTCCAAGCCAACAATAATAAACAAGCAAACAGCACAAAAGAGCACAACGGCGCAGCTTCAAACGTATTTCTAGCTGAATAAGCTTAGACTCGACAACAGCAGTTTATATCAACAACAAAACCTGCCTAACACATGCCAGCAAGCGTATACAACATTTTCCATACCTGTCTAAAACAAAACCTGAATTGCGTGAGAGTTATGGTTCTAAGAGGAGGGTAACATTTAATCTGTGCTGATAACAGAGACATTAAGAGGGTGCTCACAGAAGAGAACGTCCGATATAATTATTATTTAAGGTATTATCATTATCATAATAGCAAACGAGAAGAAGATTATCATAATTATTATCATTATTATTGTTATTATTATCATCATCATTATTATTATGATTAGTGTAACGTTTAGTATAAAAATAACTATAACGTTACCACACAAAGGGGTTTTAGTTCTTAATGTCATTGTTTTATAACTTTAATTCGTTACAACAAACAGAAATTACGATCAAGTTAGACAAATGAACTGCAAGATATTTCACAAAACACACCTTTAGAAATAAGATATAGGGTCAAAACAAAGGACAGATAAAGATAATTTGTAAGTGTTTCCGGACCAATTAAGACGAAAACAGTCAAAGGAGTGGATTAGGTAAAAACTTGTGGACAAAATAATCCTTTGTGACAACTCAAAATGTGGTCGTTTTCACCCATTCTTCTATCTTTCTTACAATTGTATTCTTTGTTGCAAGATTTTACCTTAATATTTGTTCATGTTCCTTCCTTGTCAGTTTTATTTTTTTCCTTTAGAATGACACTTGAATATAAGCCCTGGATTTCTTCTTCTGACAGCGCGTACCACCATGAAGCATTTAACCCAATTCAAACAAGCGCCAATTGAAACATGCAAAAATTCAATTAAAACTCAATCGAACATTTATGCTTAAACCAGTGGTGCAAAAGAAGATAACTCAAGGGATAAGGATAAACAAAAGCAACAACAGCGCAGACAGATAATTTTGTCGATCAAAGAAAACATCAAAAATAACACCACCAAAAAAATACCACACTGATAAAACGTTGGGAAATGTTTGCAATGTACATACCTGTATCGTTTCTATCTTCTGTGTAACAAACGGAAAACGCACACAAGAGGTGAATGAAAGTACAAGCATGCACACGTGGCACGGTCACCATCATGCATACCAGGCAATGGGAATCTGTCAAGTACTTAACGCACAGGTCTTTTTGTTCCAAAGGGGCAGATTGCACGGATTCTGAGAAACATCTTGTAAATCTCTGCACTAAGTTTCTTTTCTTTTTTCTCTTTCAATTTGTAGGTAGGCAAACCGTGTGCAATGTCCCCACATGGCACCACCAATTAATGATCGCACATACAATAAAACAAAGAACAACTTGTTTGGGCATATACACAAATCTGTCTTTTTGACATATTTTTTACAAGTTCTTAAAAACCATTTAAATTTTTTTAGATTTTACTGTTCTAACAATACTCTATTTACTTATAACAGTAATTTCTGTCCTCCGAGAAGCGATCTTTACTGCTGACAAATTCAAACTTCATTTCTTTATACTGGCTCTAATCTTTCGCATAATATTATCTACAATTTTGACAATCGACTTGCTTTGAAATCAAGGAATTCTATTCTCCACTTAATGAAGCATGACTCTCGAGTAAAGTGTACGCGTGAGTAATGCAACTCTAACCCTAACTCGTAATATCTGCCTAGGCACGGCCGTGACTTTGATCATGCAAAATTCAAAATGTGCAAATTGCCAAACACAATTTCCAGACGACAAACGAACACATTTGTACACACACACACATGCATATTTAAAGCGAAGAAACCAGCCACATCACAGCATCAACAATCTGACGGCCTCACACGTAATTCCATGACGACATGTCTCCGAACATGATGTATATGAAACATGCACGCATGCGAGGTAGAACACTCTGCCTGAAAATTCCACAAAATTCCGTTGAACAATCATTACTCCTTCTTAGTCGAGAGATTTATGTTCTTCCGACATGCACACAGCCTTCCGAGACCCTTATCCTAGTGTCGTAATCCCAGCTTCAGGCACAACGACATGCATCGATATCAATAGAAGTATATAAAAAAAAATATAGAAAAAGAAAACCCCACATACTACAATAATACATAATAACACGTTCTCCTGGGCCCAATATTATGCCAGTCAAGCTTAATGAAACGACGAAGAAGAAAAACATCTCAGTGTCCGTACCTTGAGTTCATCGATGTCGCTCTTCATAAGGTTGGGTTGCTGAGCATAAGGGTTGAGGAACTTGTTCAGAGTCTTGGAACTGTCGTCCAACCAATCGCACAGTTCTTTCCATTCGTCGTGGAACTGCAATTGAACAAAATAAACGCCATGAACAAAAATTGGAGTTGAAAAGTCTGCAATAAACTCTTGCTTTGGTGGAAGAGAAGCTGAAATTCTATCGGACCTCCTTACGACAAGGTGTTATCTTCAACAGCAGATAATATCAGCTGATACAATATTAGGCAATACAATTACCTAAGCTTAGTTAATTGATACAACTTTGTCTCGCTGTCCGGGCTGACAATATAGACGTGTGATCGACAAGAAGAAGAAGATTTGATACAGTTTTGCAGTACATGTACCTTAGTTAATTGACTTTTTGAACGAAATTTCAATCTCAATTTGTTGAGCTGGGTGACGCTTCAAGTTATTTCTTGACTTCATCTCCAACAATCTTAAACTGCTCAGTTAGGAAGAAAAGATTACTACCTACTGCACCCATGGTCACTTTTGAATAAATGAATTCACAACATGAACTCACCCTCAGATCCTCTTTGCAAGCTTGCTGCAGGAGCCTGCCCCTCTCGTCAGTACGCCTGAGGATCTTCTTCCAGCGGAGTCTGATCCCCACCAGCAGGTTCTTGACGTAGATAGTGTCCTGCTTGCGCCCAAAGTGCTTCAAGTAAGTTCCTGTACGGTCCAGGGTCGCCATGCGCTCTGACTGAGCCTGTAGGTCTGTGCGTACCGCCTGTAGCAAAAAACAACAACATTGGTTACAATACTGTTACCTCTTCTGATGGACTTCTATATTAGATATACATTTGATCTGTCAAACCCTAGCTCGCTCAAGGTTAGTAGTAGTAGTAGTTTTGGGACTGATTATCGCCTCGGTCTCGCGGCTTGTAAGTTGTCCCATTCTGTGGTTGCATACATTTAGAGTTTTTGTTATCTTCATTCGTCAAAATCAAAGAATCTTTCTAATAATTTTTTTGACCTGTCCAGGGCATTTTTTGGTGCAAATTTGAATATCTGGAAGTAGATTCCAGAAGGTTGTAGCAACAAATGCTGAAAAATGCTGGGAAGGAGGCGAACGAAACTGATGTCACATCTTTCTTTTCTTTATTTATTTGGTGTTTAACGTCGTTTTCAACCGTTCAAGGTTATATCGCGACGGGGAAAGGGGGGAGATGGGATAGAGCCACTTGTTAATTGTTTCTTGTTCACAAAAGCACTAATCAAAAAATTGCTCCAGGGGCTTGCAACGTAGTACAATATATGACCTTACTGGGAGAATGCAAGTTTCCAGTACAAAGGACTTAACATTTCTTACATACTGCTTGACTAAAATCTTTACAAACATTGACTATATTCTATACAAGAAACACTTAACAAGGGTAAAAGGAGAAACAGAATCCGTTAGTCGCCTCTTGCGACATGCTGGGGAGCATCGGGTAAATTCTTCCCCCTAACCCGCGGGGGGACTGATGTCACAATCCTTCATAATTTACCCCAAAGAGCCTGCTTTTTGACAGCGTCAGCGGTAAGGGAGATAAAAGATTTAGAAGGCTGGTTGCCTTTGGGAAGCAAATGATGCCAAGTCAACCTGAGGTTGGTTGTCGGTTTTTAACGTCCCTTCAACCTATGATGCCATGCGGTCCGATCAACTTGAAGACAACAATGAGACTCGTTGTTAAAGCCATATGTACTCGATGACTATACACGCTAATTGCTTTACCAACAGCTGGAGACATGCTAAATTAAGTTCCCTGCAAGATATTGTGGTCTAGGACCCCTTAAATGTTGAGATATTTGAATTTTTATTTTGATCTAGATCGTCCTATTTATAGATTTGCCAACAGAGGGAACGTTGACGCAAGGGAAATAACTCCGCGTCTTTGTTGACATCCTCACTTTTTCAGAGGCTAGAACAAGCTGTAATGCATGTATATGGTCCGCGCATGGCGACATATCGTCATTACATGGTCTTATGGTGCGTTTGACATCGATTATGAACAAACTACACTTTGTAAACACGGGAGCGCGTACATATGCCTTTAAAGTTGGTTATTATTGATTATTGTCTCTTCAGGAAGACTCGTTGTTAAAAACTCCAACTTGCACTAAGAACAATCTGGCATTCACTTCGCCTAAACGAGAACAATAGAGAATAAAAAAACAACTCTGCTCAATCCACACCATGGCAGTGTGAACTCACGGTATGATCAGCGATCTGCTTGGTGACACGGTCGACCAGCTTGCTGGGATATACGAAGGATCGCATGGACACCTCGGTGCTGTTCAACCAGTCAGTGAAGGCCTTCAGGCTGCTATGGAAGTCCGACACATTTCGCATGTGCTCTTCCATCTTTGACTGAAAAAAACCATACGATCATCATGAGAATCGTACATCATGGATGCACTGTGTCTAAGTACAGTGTAATTCATGTGGTCAACAAATCCTTTCGAATTATATCTTACTTATATCAAAGACGTTTCAGTATGAAACTCCAAGAATGATAAAACAAAGTGTTATTTGTTACTGTATGAAAAAAACTCTTGTTGTGGCAACTTACAATGTATGTACATGTATCTTTAAGTTGCGACTGGAAGGCAAAGAATATATTCAGGCCGAATACTCCTTTACAATTTGGTTTTCAGTCCACAGACACACCATCGTGTACATACAAAAGATTCCAATGAAAGATTTGACACGCAAAACTGTCCATACCTTGCGTTTGACAGCGCGTTCGCGTGTGTCCTGCCACCTGTCCTTGAGACGTTTGACCTTCTCAGCCACTTGCACGACATGTTCAGGCTTCCTGGTGTCCTGCATCTGCTGCCCAGTGGCCAGTAATCCCTGAATAGATTTCTCTCGGGCGTCCAGGTCCTGACACCGTTTCTGTCAACACACGGAAGAGGCAACACACATCGTCATTTTGGACAACGTATGGTATGGCGATTTCTGTCAATTTGTGCCACGAAAGAGGAACCTGTGTCCTTAACTTCTGCCTTCATCTATAATATCAAGATACAATATAGTGGACGGACAAACCAAGCACACAACGCTTCTACGAAGGCAGATTTGTGTGTCGATGATATACGTTCACAGTTATGGAAGAATTTATTTTAAGTATATATTCATCATCGATTGACAAGAGACATCTCAAAGCTTTACATTGCATCCGCGCGTGTGTGTGTGAGTGTGTGTGTGTGTGTGTGTGGGTGTGTGTGTGTGTGTGTGTGTGTGTGTGTGTGTGTGTGTGTGGGTGTGTGTGCGTGAGAAAGAGAGAGAGAGAGAGAGAGAGAGGAGAGGAGAGAGAGGAGAGAGAGAGGGAGAGGAGGGAGGAGAGAGAGAGAGAGAGAGAGAGAGAGAGAGAGAGAGAGAGAGAGAGAGAGAGAGAGAGAGAGAGAGAGAGAAGGACGGACGTATGAAACAGGATAAAGAAAACGCCAACTTCAACTTGCACTCACCACATATGTGTTGTACTGTGTCTCAGCAGTGTCAGGCAGGGCGCCAAAAGGTAAGTTGTTCTTCAGCTCTTGTCTCAGCTCGTTGATGGCCGCAAGATGGGTGTCCACCTCGCCAAGGAAACGCTTCACCTGTAGGGCAAATAAAAAAAATGTCAACATTTAGCTATCGGTTTACTGAACGGAGAATTGACTATACAATCTTGAGTACATTTGACAAGCGTCAGAGTACTAATATGTAGGTGGGACAGTTAGGTAACAGGGTAGTAGAGACCTGGCGAGAGAATTGGCAATGAGAGGAAGATAAGAGAAGGCAAGAGGAGCGGAGAGGAGCACACAATAGAGAAAGAAAGAGAGTCATGGAGAGACAGAGAAGCAAAAAAACACACAAAAAACACAGACAGAAAAGAGATACAGATCGAGACAGACACTAAGAAGCACAAACGACAGAGAAAGAAATACAGAGATGCACAAAACCAGAAAAAGAGATAGATAGAGAGAAAGAGAGAGAGAAAGAGAGAGAGAGAGAGAGAGAGAGAGAGAGAGAGAGAGAGAGATCAAATCAAATCAAATGTTATTTTACGAGGGTTGTGGCATAAGCAATATAAACGAGCTTCTTTTCAACCAGCCCTCGCCCAGAGAGGGACTATTCTAATATTATATTAGAGAGAGAGAGAGAGAGAGAGAGAGAGCGAGCCAGTGCCAGCCACCAACTATGTGAAAAGGAGAAAAAAAACAGGTAAAAAGAGTGAGAGAAACCAACCTGTCTCATCTTGTCCTGCAGCTGGTTCTCAGCGTCTTTGGACATGGCCTTGGTGGCTCTCAACCTGTCGGCCATCAACTGTCGCTTAGCAACCAAAGGAGAGTCCTCGTCTCCCTCTGACCTCTTCAGAATCTCTTCCACAGCCTTGTTGAGCTTGCGACCCGTCTTCTCCTGGTTGTGTACGTCGGACTGCATCAGCTGGAAACACGAAGGGAAACGTTAACTATGGCCGAGTTTGGCTTTTGTTGTCAAACTAAAGACTGTAGTCTGCTCTTGGGATCACCAATATTATATTAGTTCGTTGCTTATAAAAAGCATGCACATCAAACATCTTGGTATCTTTGTTTAATTCGATTTGGTTTCTTCTGATGTACCTTGCATAGGTTTTATTTGGGTTTGTGCTAGTTTATGTGTGATGCATGTGTGTTCTGCGCTTGCATGACTATTTTGGTTCAGTATGGCTTGATTGGATCCTCGGCTCAAACAAACGGAGAATGACTGATTACTTGAACATTATTAAAGCTCTAACAACAACAGACGGTCAAATCTGAGGTCAGCCTAAAATGCTGAAATCTAACCACCGACCTGCAGTTTACGAAGGATGGTCTCTAGGTGCTTCGGATCTCCGTTGACGTCACTTTGGTTCTTGATGTCCGTCTGCAGTTGGTCCAGAGTGGCGATGACGTCACTCATGGACTTGTCCACCTCTCCAACCTTCACCTGCATCTCGTTCAGCTTGGCCTTGAGATTAGAAGTGTTGTGTCTCATTAATACATATATCTTTTTGTCGTGTTTATTGCAATTTTTATTTTATTCATGTAACCCTAGGGGTTTATGAAATAAATATTGACTTGACTTGATTTGAATAAAAAGTTTTTTTTTTTTGTTGTTTTTTTTAAACCTCAGTTGCATGCAGGTTTGCTACTACAATTATTTTTTTGCGTTATAATTTTTTTTTTATTTTTTTTTGTGGCTTGGAGCAAACCTTCTTCATAGGTCTTTTCTTTTCTCTGTCAAATGTGTACATTTTTAAATCAATAAACCTTATCAGTAAACTAATATGTTTAAATAAATAAATACATAAATTTGAATAAAAAGTTAACTAAAGATCGAGTCCAATATAAACAATAATCATGCATGTTTCATTTCATTTCATTTCATTTCATTTTCATTACTTTATTGTCCCATCGCTGGGAAATTCGGGTCGCTTCCTCCCAGTGGAAAGCTAGCAGCAACGGAGTCGCGCTACCCAGGTGTCTGCGTGTTTAGGTGTATTCAGCCACCTGCACTTATGGCAGAATGACCAAGGTCTTTTACGTGCCATTGTGATGACACGGGGGTTGGACATGGCTTCCGTCTCTGGGTCTGCACATAAAGTTGACCCGTGTCCGTCCCGGCCCGAATTCGAACCTGCGACCTTCCCATCACAAGTCAGTGCTCTACCAACTGAGCTACCGGGCCCCCAGTACACCAGCAAAGAAACCTGTCTGAGCAATGCATACAGTTATTCACCCATAGCAGATAACTGTTATAAACGATATCCATTTTCTTTTGTCTCTTATTTTTTAACCATATCAAACCTATCTTGGTTTTGTCTTATTTCCTATTCCCCTCTCTTAAAATAGGAGATAGTCTATTTTCCTCTTTAAATCTAATTTCTTAGGGAGTTTCTTATGCATACAAGCGATTTGCTTGTTGAAACTCCAAGACATATCTGCCATCTACACAAATGTTCTGGTAACTGAATAACATTACACTCAATAGGTAGCACCGTATGCTTACTGTACGGCAGCCCGTTTTCCCAAGTGCGAAAGTAGCCCGAATTTCCATGAGGGTAAACTCACAGGACTATTTATGGTAGAACCTGCCCTGGCGACCACCTCTCGATAACGACCACCCGCCCTTTACGACCATCCCAAAGAGTTTGTTGCTCTAAAACAAACATCTTTCAATAGCGACCGCTTTTTGTGGCTCCCTTGGATGGTCGTTTTCCCTTTTAAGACCCCCCATTTGAAGACTTCCTCCATTTAAAGACCTTAGTTTTCAGATTTTCTATTCATACCCTCTGTAAATGTATCCCCATTTTAAGACTCCCTCCTTTTCAAGACCCGACTTTCTCAGATTTTTGGAGGTCGTAAAAGGGGCGTTCCACTGTACCTAACCCTTATCCTAAGCCAACGTACCTCTCTATCAGCGATGCCTCTGAGGACCTCGTTCCACTTGTCGTTGGCGGCCAGCACGGGGCGGTAGAGGGTCTCGGCGGCCACAGGGGACTGGTCCTTCAGGGCGTCCAGCTGCTGGTTCAGCTGCTGCATCTCCACGATCCGTGGGTGGATCTGACTCTTGAACAGCTGTGGGGGTAAACAAGGTAGGCTAGTGAGTGCCCTGGCTATAGTCATTCGGTTGATGGCGAGCGAGGTGTTTAAATACCTTGACTTCTCACTTTCTCTCCTCGATGGGCATACACAATTATCAGATTTTGAAATGTTTGATTTTCAAAATATCTGATTTTCGAAATATCCGATATTCGAAATATCCGAATCCAAAATATCTGAATCCAAAATATCCGATTCCAAAAATGTCCAATTAAAAAACCCATCCGGTTTCAAAATAATTCCTTTTAGGTACCAAGCATAAATAACAGAACCCCATTTTCAACCAAAGACAAGTGCCACAATAGTGTTTTAAAATCATGAATGCCTGTGTTTACTGAAGGCTGTTCCTGTCCTGAAACTCACCAAACTGTCACAGATACACTCACATTTTCCCAATAATGTACTGAAGTTAAAACAAAGTCAGACAAATACCTTGATTTCATCGATCTGATCACACAGGGTGTTGGGGTCACTGGCTGGAGGTCTCATGCCGGCCAGCTTGTGTTCCGAAAGGGGGAGCCACGAGTTGATGGCCTGAAGGAAAATAAAGCACCATTAAACGATCGTTGGTGAGTGAACGAGAAGACGAAGAAGAAGAACGATCGTTGGTTACACTCAGGGTTCATTCCCTTTAACATTCTGGAGTTTGGGGCACCACAGTTATAGATTTAATCACTTTAGCATGCAAAGGAGTGACATTCATGAGTTTGTTACGGTTGAAAGTTATTTGTCATCTAAGAAAAATATATCAAATAAAAAAATAAAATAAACACATTCAGCGTAATATGTATAACAATTTAGCTCAATGTAGACATTATGCCTTGATAATTTTAGCAGCCAAAGAACCATGAAGCCACAATTTCACATCAACACATGAACGACGACTGACTGACAAGGTACAGAAGATTTTGGCTGACGACTCGCACCCACTCAGACCGGAATTTGACAGTAGACGGACAGACAGGAGCAACAGATTCAGACAACCAACCGCAAGATCCACACGCTACAGAAATTCGTTCATTCCATCTGCAATTCACATCTTCAATTCTCAGGTGGGGCGGTAGATGCTGGTGTTGTCGCTCTGATGCACGGGGTCAGTGTTCTGTATTGTTTCAGTATTGTTGATTTTGTTTTGCATTCTACTCTCTTAATCTTAGACAATATGTGATAACCGGCAAGGTGCTGACTTTCTTTTGTGCATTGTTGATGGTGAATGCATGTTAATTTATTTTTAATATACTTTCTTATGTGATAACCAATGTGCTATATTTTCTCAGGACAAAGAACAAATGTTTATTTTGAATGTTTTATGTATGTTATTATTACGGACACAAACGCTCAGCAATGTAATTTCTCTTTTAGAGATTAATAAAGTTATTGTATTGTAAATAAAGTTATTGTATTGTATTGTATTGTAGTTACGTTTTGGTGTTTAACGTTTTTCGAAGTGCAGTTTTATGTTTACAATGCATATCAATGCAGTTAATAGAACTAGAACAGCTTTTGCATGCCGCTAACTTACATAACCGTTCTTATGGCTTCAATTAAGTTACGGTTCACTGTTAAATGCACCCTTTTATGCAGTGTTGCGCCTATGACAACCATGGAAGATGCGTCTACAATCTTACCATGGTGCTCTTCAGTCAGTCAGTCAAACAGTGTTAATTTTAAATATCTTTATATCTTTAGCATCAGTATCAAAATACAAAAACTATTATAAATCATGCGATTATATATGTCTGTCTGTCTGTCCGCCTGTCTGTCTGTCTGTCTGTCTGCCTGCCTGCCTGTCTGTCTGTTACGTTTCTGCTTTCTACCCTAAAGCAATAAGCTATGATCAAACATTTCGAATGTAACAACAACAACAACAACAACAACAACAAAAACAACAACAACAACAACAACAACAACAAAAGCAACAGACATGTTAAGTGTTATTCTCGTGCACTTCAAGCTGGTATAGTCTACTGGAAATGCACGTTCACAATCTGAGATTAAATGTTACCAAAGAAAATCAACAAGTCGCGTAAGGCGAAATTACTACATTTAGTCAAGCTGTGGAACTCTCAGAATGAAACTGAACGCACTGCATTTTTTCACAATGACCGCAGTCCGCCGCTTGTGCAAAACGGAGTGAAACTGACGAGCCTGTTCAGCGCGGTAGTGGTTTCGCTGTGATGCACAGCACGCTTTTCTGTACCTCTCATCGTTCTAACTTTCTGAGCGTGTTTTTAATCCAAACATATCATATCTATATGTTTTTTGAATCAGGAACCGACAAGGAATACGATGAAATTGTTTTTAAATCGATTTCGGAAATTTAATTTTGATCATAATTTTTATATTTTTAATTTTCAGAGCTTGTTTTTAATCCAAATATAACATATTTATATGTTTTTGGAATCAGAAAATGATGAAGAATAAAATGAACGTAAATTTAGATCGTTTTATAAAAAAACCATTTTAATTACAATTTTCAGATTTTTAATGACTAAAGTCATTAATTAATATTTAAGCCACCAAGCTGAAATGCAATACCGAAGTCCGGCCTTCGTCGAAGATTGCTTTACAAAATTTCAATCAATTTGATTGAAAAATGAGGGTGTGACAGTGCCGCCTCAACTTTTACAAAAAGCCGGATATGACGTCATCAAAAGTATTTATCGAAAAAAAGAAAAAACGTCCGGGGGTATCATTCCCAGGAACTCTCATGTAAAATGTCATAAAGATCGGTCCAGTAGTTTGGTCTGAATCGCTCTACACACACACACATGCACAGACAGACAGACAGACACACAGACAGACAGACACACAGACAGACAGACAGACACACACACATACACCCACACACCATGACCCTCGTCTCGATTCCCCCTCTATGTTAAAATATTTAGTCAAAATTGACTAAATGTAAAAAGACGGAGAGAGGAATAGAGAGAGAGAGAGCACGATAGATGGGGAAAAGAGAGAGAGAGAGAGAGAGAGAGAGAGAGAGAGAGAGAGAGAGAGAGACAGAGAGACAGAGAGACACAGAGAGACACAGAGAGACACAGAGAGACACAGAGAGAGAGAGAGGGGGGGGAGAGACAGAGAGACAGAGACAGATTGTGGTGGTGGTAGGAGGCTGGTACACTGCATGCAACTGCCAAACGTTATTCGTGCAAACATAGATCTAGATAAGTTCACAAATATTATGGAGTCTGATCGTTAATGTTCATAGCAATGTCTGCAAGAAAGAACCTAATTGCTAAAGATTTTAGTACATGTACTGAAACTGTTGCAAGCAAAATTAGAGTGAACATCACAGCACACGTGATAACTCACTGATTCTAAGTCATGTACTCCCTGCAAAGAATTGCGATGTTTGCAAATGTAATAAGCCGTGCTCAGAATGGTGACAGAGATGGTGATGATGAAATCATAAACTGTATGGACTAGTGCATAGAGGATACAAGAGTATGTGCGATAAAACAGCACAGTTTGTAGTAAACGGTTGTTAACTTAAACAAGATTTGATCAAAATCATGTGTAACCTGGTTTTATTTATTAATTTATTTATTTATTTACGAGGATTTATATCACGCATGTATCTCACCACACAAGGCGACTCAAGGGGCATGTTACCTATTAATGCCGTGTGAGATGGAATTTTTTACACAATATATCACGCATTCACATCGGCCAGTAGATCAACAGCCTATAGGCGCTGCATCCACCTTTCACGGCCTATTATTCCAGGTCACACGGGTATTTTGGTGGACATTTTTATCTACGCCAACTAGATTTTATTACCCTACTAAAGCTGCAAAAACACTGCTGAATAACGTAAAAAATAAATCATTTTTGCACTTCAATGTCAGCATTTCTGAAAACTAGCGGGTTGCTTCCTACCTCCATATGTTCTAAAGATGTCAAAAGCATGCATCCTATTCATGCGTGCAACAGAACCGTAGGCTGTGCAGTAGTAGGGCCTACTGTCCCGCATACCAAAGCAGTGAAACAGATTGACACAAACCTGACATAACATTACAAAAGTTTAAGGGATCAACGTACGAGGCCCTAACCACGAGTTTAAAAAACGGCCACACCGACACAGTTCTAACCTTAAACAAAAAAAACCCACATATTCTTATTGTTTTTACAATTGTTTACAAATGTATGACTATTTTCCCCCTTACAATACAAAGTCTGTTAAATGGAATGCATGGAACTTTATATGCGCGTCCTGGACGACCTAGCATTCAGGACTTCACTCGACAATCTCGTGCACGGGGTGGGGCTTATGCACAGTAATGCCTTGTGCGCAGTAAGATACGATAACTTCTCCGACACTCCCACATCCCTATCCCCTGCTATCCGCAACGAGCATTCAAGACAACCAAATGAACTAAACTGAAAGCTTGAACAACAAAATGTTGCGCATGCTTCTCAACTAAATGAACTAAACCGAAAGCACGATCAACAAAACCATACCAACAAACTCTTCCCACAATCTATGACAAAATAACATCACTATTGTATCATACTTACATCAAGAAGGTGTGCAAACTGGTCAGCGTGGCGGTACACCTTACGCAGCTCATCTCCTCGTTCCCGTACCATGTCGTTGACGTCGTCCGCCAGGTGGCCCAGGTCCTCCAATTGCTTCTGAATCTCGATGCGCCCCGGCTCCCCACAGTTCCTGGTTACGTTGTCCCCGTGCACCTTGCACTCTCCGGTCAGCTCCTTAGCCTTCTCCAGCTCCGTTTTGATTCCCTGTAGTAAAGAAAAATAATCTTTGCGACACCCCAGAAGATTGCTCACAACCGGCAGAGGTGGAGACAGCTGGTGCAGCTCTCGTCAGTGCACGGGATGAGTAAGCAGAAAGCAGAAAGTAAAGGAAGACGCGAGTTTGAGGTTGGATGGAACAAAGTTATGACTAATGGGATTGAGAAACACTACATCGCTTTGGCAAAAAAACAAAACAAACAAATGAAAACAATAAACAAACAAAACACGCAGTTGATGCATGATGCTTAAGATGTAGCTTTATGAGCAAAAATAATTGTCATGTAGACCAAAGCAACTATGTCAACGTTGGAAATGTGTTAAGAAACACGTCATACTTTTATGCAATTTGTTGGTCATTCCACCACCTCATGTCCAAAACAAATCGCTGACAACAAAAAGATCCTATCACAATGTTGGAAATGAAACTCTTCCTGTACTCGTCTACAGCCCTAACTTAAAGCAAAAGTACACATAATGCTAAGCAAAAACACTCACAGCGAGTTCACTCTGCTGTTCTCTGATGTTCTCCGTGTCCACGCCCGGCAGCTGCTGGGAGAAGAGACTGTCCTTCAGGTCACGCAGGCTGGATAACACGTCCGACGACAGGTCAGCGAACTGGTTGGCGTCCTTCAGCGTCTGTTTCAGCAGCTTGTCTCTTTGGCTGGCTCCTTTGCCGATAGCTGAGGCCATCTCGGCGATCTCGGCTGCTTTGGACTTGACGTCTTCCACTTGGTAAGGGGAACAGAACGAGGCATCTATATATATATACACGACTTGTGTCTGTGTGTGTGTGTGTGTGTGTGTGTGTGTGTGTGTGTGTGTGTGTGTGCGTGTGTGTGTGTGTGTGTGTGTGTGTGTGTGTGTGTGTGTGTGTGTCCGCGATGCACGGCCAAAGTTCTCGATGGATCTCTTTCAAATTTGGTGGCCATATTCAGGTACACCCCGGACACAACCTGGTCGATGAGATATTTCAACACGTGCTCTCAGCGCGCAGCGCTGAACCGATTTTAGTTTTTCTCTGGATCCATTCCCAGTAACTCTTCCTTATCTTCTCCAGTGTTTTCAGCGTTTATCTCCCTTCCTTCGTGTGGCGTCAATCCATATTCCCGTTTCTATTTTTAGAAGGTCACTGTCGACAACGCTCAATCCATATTCCCGTTATACTATTTTAAGAAGGTCACTGTCCCGGCGAAGCCGGGTATTACTCTTCTCCAGTGTTTTGCGCGTTTATCTCCCTTCCTTCGTGCGGTGCGCCCCCGGCAAAGCCGGGTCCCCGGCGCAGCCGGGTATTCGGCTCGACTTCTTCCCGGCAAGGCCGTACCCGGCGAAGCGGGTATTCATCTAGTCACAATATAATCGTGTACATCCATTAGCCACGCTTACGAAAACTTCCCACAGAAAGCGTTAACATATGATACTTGGGTGGGAGAAGAATAAAGCGAGAATCACGTGTCAATAGTGATACGCTACAGGCTCTTATCATATGTTAACGCTCTGAAAACGCCCTCAGGAAAAGAATGGAATACGGTATATCTTAGCCCATTTCATACTCAAAACCCTCCACACAACTGTACGTTATAAAAACAGTATCTCGTGAACAAAATCGATGCTGCACATCCTCAGAAAAATAGTACATATAAGGAACTGCACATACCTTCTCCGGGATCCTCCACTCCGTGTGCCTTGAGGTTCCTGATGATGTCTTCCGTCTTCATGAACGCTGGCTTCATACGATCAAGGTCCTCAAGAACAGCCTGAAATATCATGAACAAAGAGATGAATAATTAACTTAATTTCTGGTATTTAACCTAAAACTTGAAAAGTAACCCCTCCTACAATGAGGAGTAATAACTATATGTAGCCCTGTGTGAGGTTTGCCGTCACACAGAACAAAACCTCCAATTTCTTTATTTTTATTTTTACTTTTCTTGCAGAATATTAACTATGGGTCATCACTTTAACGTAGTTATTTCTGTAGATACTGGAATTGTCTCAATAGTTCCCCCAAAATCGGCGTATGCTGCCTGAATGGCGGGGTAAAAACGGTCATGCACGTAAAAATCCACTCGTGCTAAAAACATGAGTGAACGTGGGAGTCTATAAGCCCATGAACGAAGAAGAAGAAGATGAAAAAGAAGAAGAAGAAGAAGTCTCAATAGTCTTACAGGTATATCAGCATTGGTAGGTAGTGTTCAGTTGTGCATCAAAGAATAACCAAAAACGAAGAACGAAAAAAAGTCTTGCACTCACCTTATTTTCATCTATCTCGTTCTTGAGTTTGGCCGGAGAAGCCGGCACAGGGTCAGCACCGGTCACCACACGGTTCAGTCCATCCAGGTCCTCCAGGAGATGATCGAGGGAATCCACGGCCTCTTGGGTAAACGCTCGCTTCTTTTCGGCCAACTCTCTGCCCTTAGATCGCGCCTGTGACCGCAGCGACTCGTAGCGATTGTTGACGCCCATGAGCTTGTTGTGGAGGTCGGTGGCCTCAGAGACTCCACACAGGTCTATGAGGTCCATGCCCGTGGAGTTCAGGTCGTCGATGAACAGCTTGTGATCGTCTATGATCTGCTGTGATGTCTGTGGGCAGATGGAGAAATAACGATGGTTTAACTGTCGAAAGTTTTGTTCAATAAGGATCTCATGATTGACAGCAATCTTGGAAACGCACAAGCAGTAAGAAAGAAAGAAAGCGTGATCGAAAAGGAAGAGGAAAATAGAAAAAAATGAACCAAAAGCGCCGCGAAAATGAAAAAAAAACATGAGCGAAACATCAAAGACTGTCTGGTCACCACTTTATTCTTTAACCAGGTAAAACTATCAACAGAAACAATCTAATGCAAAGGAATCTAAGCCTCTTTTGTATCGCCCTCAGTTTTCTATAATGCGACTTTCAACATAACCAATTATCCATCAATGCTTACCTTGAGGTTGTCGTGCTGCTTCTTCACTTCTTCGAGGTTTTCACCTGGTTGTCCCTGGGATCTTAGCTCTGCCTCCATCTCTTCCAGCCACGCCTCCACCTCTGACAGGTTTTCATTCAGGTGGGTGGCTAGGGGGAGAGCCGACTCTAGTTGCTTTTGAAACACAAATAAACACCACATTAATATATCGCAAAAACGTGAATATCGACTTTCATAGCGAAGTCTCCCTGCCTTAATCTTTTAAAAACAATTTTTTTAAACTAATTCTTTATTTGAGAAGTCGCCTGCAAAATGTCCCGAGGCAAAAAAAAGGTTCAGTTTATTGAAGGTAGTTATACTTTTTACTAAGAATAAATTCAGAAATTGTTGGACTTGAAACTCGAGTGTGGTAACTGAAACAGTTGAGTTGAAGGTACGTGTACATGCAACTTATTGTGGTAAAATCGATCTTTAATAACGTGTCTGTAGTTTGCTTAATGAACAGGAGTGGGCGTGCAGAGAACTGGATCGACACCATTATATACTCCTTACTAACGACACCAGATGGCTCAGCTAGATTATCATTTCCCGTTTTGTATTTGATTTACATTAAGCACAACCCCATCTGTTTACAACAATTGTGCCTGCCATGTACTAATTCCCATCTAACTACATTGACGACTTATCGATGGTTAAATGCAGGGAAACGTCTTTACTAAGCATGGTCTGACCAAGAGAGTCTGGCACAAAAATGTATGTCTTCCAATACCAGCTTTTTCGCAATATCATGCACATCTCACTGGCAGAGTGAATGGTGAAACGTGTGTTTTACAAATGTTTTTTTTATGTAATCTAGCACTACGCCACAAAGGGTTCAAATTCTGCGAAACCTATAAGCAGTCAACGTTACATGTAACGCTTGCATCATGAATATTGCAGAGACACATGAAGGCTGGGTTTGAGATTTCCTATTTATTTGGCAAAACAGAACAGTAAAGACAGCATTGATGAGTTCACCAATGGTGTGCTGTGAAAGAAGATCACCGCCAGAAAAAAAAACCCCAACATATTTTCTAACGCCAACATCGACAGATGTAGCTCTAGTTTCTCGTGCTAAATTTAGCTATGTGGCCTCCTACAAGGCTTGTTCCATTTGAAGCAACATACCCTGAGCCTATCACCACTGTGCTGACACAGAAGGTCCGCCTGGTTCTCGATGCTGTCCCAGCGACTCTCGATCTCATCAGTCTTGGAGTTGGCTGTCTCGTGCAGCACGGACCTGCCCTTGGCAATCACCTCCTTCAGGGCCGTCTTCTTCTGGGTCAGGTCGTCGTGGAAAGCCTGAAATGAGTGGTCAGAGCAAAGGTGAGCCTTTTTTCTCCCAGCATTATACACAACAATAAGCATCTGATGATCACGAGAAGAAAAAAAGAGAGAACAAAATTAAAAAAAATCGATGTCTCAACAAGAATGAAGAATCTTTTGTTTATTTTCTTGTTCTTTCTTCGTAAAACAAGTTTACTGCCAAGCAACCTCCAATGTATGTTTAGAATGCCTCAAACTTATTTTGCTGTGAGAAAATGTCTGCCAAAACATGTATTAGGTTCTAAACGTCTGGGGATTTAGTATCTAACTCAGGAGACACACACAACAAAAACAAAATACTACTCACATTGTGATCCCTGAGCTGAACTCTGAGTGTCTCAGGATCGACACTGATGGAGTCTGCTGTGTTGATCTCGTTCTCTGCTTTGTCCAGGTATTTGAGGAACCCCTCCACGTCTGCCACCGTCTGAAATGGTACCAGGGTTTGCTTAGAAATGGTAATGAAAATAGCAGCATGCAACAGAGAGCTAACACTCATGCATGTTTACGAAAGCCATAACCTGACTATATTAGTAGTCCCGCGGAGTACATTATTATGCACAGATTAAACATTAACTACACACGATGTTCTTCCTTCTCAGTCCCTACTTCAAACGCCTCTCCCCCACTCGTCATTAAAAAGGAACTCAGTTGTCAGTTTCGTGGGATCCAAAATTAGACTAATTCTTCAACAAGAAACAACATTAACAACAGCAAAGTCTTCGCGGTGAAAAGTATCTGAAACTACAACAAATTCAAACAGCTAAAATGAAGGCACCTAAGTGTAACAAGAAACTGCACTAGCTTCAATGTTAGTACAATATGGAAAGATAAAAAGCACACGCACATACAGAGAGACAGACACACAGACACAGACACAGACACAGACACACACACACAAAACCTTCACTGACCTCAAAGGACACCTCTTTGACAAGCAGCTCAGTCAGCTCGTTCCACTTGCTCTCCATGTCGGCCAGAGCCTCCTTGGCGGCGTACTTGTCTGTCACCCTGTCGTCGTCCATCAGCCCCTCGCAAATCTCCCGCAGCTCCTTCATCGTCCCCTGCCTCTCCTCCTTCGCCTCCAGCAAGGCATGCACCTTGGCCCGCTGAGCTTTGCCCGACCCACCCTTGGTCGTTGTTTTCATGTTCTTGATGGAGTCCGCCAGCCAGTGAGCCATGTCGGAAGCTTGGGCCTCGAAGCTTTGAAGTCCTGTCGCTACCTCCTCCAGTTCTCGCGTCCTGGATTCAGCGAGGCGTTCCACGTCGCCCAGCCTGTCGCTGACCTCGTTGAGGCGATCCTCGGCGCCGGAGACGTCGTGGGCCTCCCTGGCCAGACGCTCCAGTAGGGCCTTGTTGCTGCTGATGTCTGCGTTCATCAGTCTCTGGTCTTGAAGCTGGTTGGCCAGCTTTTCCTTGTCCAGGCTGATCCTGTTGCTTGCTCTCAGCTTGTCTTCCGCGTCAGCAATGCTGTCCTCCACGCCGTCCAGGCGACTCATCACGTTGTGCTGCTCTGTCAGGACAGAGTCCAGGTGCTCCTCCTGCTCGCCTATCTCTTCCAGCAGCGCAGAAAACTGATCCCCACGGGCCTCGATGATGCTCCTGACCTCTTCGGCCTCTGAGGGCATTCCTGCCTCGTCGAGACCGTCAGCCAGCCTCTCCCCGGCTGATGTGAGGTCCTTGAGCTTCCTCTCCTGGCCGATCAGCTCAGCCTTGATGTTGCGGAGGGCGTCCAGGTCCCGAGCATCTCTCTGCGGGTCCTTGCCAAACTCTCTGTTTTGAATGTCCGCCACCTGTTCCTGGAGCGCGGGGTAGACAGTGGCGAGCTTATCGTTGAGGTCGTCGAAGGTCTTCTTGTTCTTGACGAGGGCTGCCAGGCGGTCCATGTGCTTGGCGCACTCTCTGGAGATGTCTTTGTACTTGGCCTCGATAGATTCGATCTCCTCGTCAAGCATTCCCGTCTCTCCCTCTTCGCTGATGGTGGGCAGAATCTGCAGCCGCTTGCGGTACAGGTCCACCTCCCGCTCAAAGTCCTGAGAACACACAACAATCGAAACTTTGTCAACTTTTGTAGGGGCTAACAATGATTTAAGTTCGATATGTACTAGACCAGTTGTAAAGGCAAAGATCATGGCGGTAGGAAGCCAAAGCTACAAAATTCTACATTTGTCAATGTAACTGTGACACAAAGAACGCATTACTCAGTTATAGGTTAGAGTTTTTAAAATGACGTTTGGATATTTTAGTAGAAATTAGCGGGGAATATTTTGGTCGTATTTTGCTCAGCAGACGTTGGGTAGCTTTAAGACGCAACAGTGCGTTTTTCGTGACATCTAAGTGGTTTGGTTTTGTGATAACCATTTCTCCCAGACATGCACATACACAATATATAAAAACGCAAAACACTAGAACTGTATTACAAGCACAACAATCATGTTCGTCACCTCCCTTAATATATCTTCAATTCCACTATTTGACAGACATACAGACAGACAGACAGACAGACAGACATACAGACAGACAGACATACAGACAGACACACAGACAGACACACACACAGACACACACACACACACACACACATGCACAGCTCATAAAAAGTGAACTGGTAATTAGAGACCTCTACGATATAAAAGAGTAATATTTACTTTCGATTTAAAAGTACCAGACTAAACTTAATCCGCGGGGAGAAAGCAAAGACGTGTTGGGAGTCTATTGTCACGCCTCTCTCAACGTCCCCAATTAACTGAGCCCTGTCGGTCACACGGGACAGCAGCCGAAATGTCCAAGTCACGGTCAGTGCCAAATGAAGAGAAGGGGGTGTTATGCCACAATGCTTCTGCACGAGCAGTCTGTTTCCACTGCAAGGGTGAAAGGTCTGTGAAGTTCTATGTCAACTGTTGATTTTGGAGTACTCTGTACAGTCAGACTCTGTGAACTGATTTACCAGTGCACACCTTAATATCAGACTATAACAAAGTGTTTGAAGCAAAGTCCCGGAAGCAATGTCTATCTCTTTCCCCGAAGTTTTATGTCAACTGTTGACTTTAGAGTGCTTTGTAAAGCAGGGTTTTGTGTGCTTGTTAGTACATGTAAGTGCAAACCTTGATGTCAGACAAAAACAAAACGTTCTGAAGTCATTTCCCGGAAGCAATGACTCTCCCGGCTGTTCCCCTTTTGCCACCTGCGGTCACTCTGAATGTTTCGATTGACCTGTATTCATCAGACTCGGCCAGGTAAGTTCGGCCTCATGCGAAATAGGTCGAAGGGTGAAACTTTCAGTTACTCCTTGAAATAAATGGGTGAGACTTACTCCTTGAAATGATAAACACTTTGCGCTGAGGAGGACAAATATAATTAAGCCACCTTCTGGATAAATTCATACATCGGAAATAATTAATGTGCAGGACAGCGGCCTGTTGACCTGAAAACAACTACTGTCCCAACTATACCGCAAAAATCAGTAACTTGTGCCCAGGTATTTTGCCAAACAATGAAGATATCACTCCCACAACAGCAACCTTCGTAAAGAAGCAACAATATTGGTTTTACTTACAGGTTATGTGCGCCAGTGGTACATATACACACACACAAACACACGACTCGGCCTATCAACACAGAGCTGCTACCTCACTCATCAATGAAGGAAAAAACAATCTCATCATCCACGCCTATATAAATGCAAATCGTGTACATGAGTCACCATGCAATAGCTCCCGGATATCTTCATCATAGCAGATTTACTGAAGGTCTATGCTTCTATCATATCCCTATGAAAATAATGATTGAATTCTTAGTCACAAGGTAGTGACAACCTGCAGCAAGCTACTAGCACAGCTGTTCCCAATGTCAACCTAATAAATGTGTCCTCAGCCGCAGTCAAATGATGTCACTGTTTACAATCAATGCCGGCCAACACTACGATCGACCACTGAACCAAATGTGTAATACACTGACTGATAGAATGCACTTACAAAAAAAGTGTAGGCTATGTCACACATCTATTTATTTGATTTTTACATACTTAAAGTTCGACTTCTGAACTAAATTTGCCATACAGAGAAAAGACAGAGAAACAGTCATTTCTGAGGGTGATAGTACCAAAACAAGTATGGGTCAGAATTTTAGCCTTGACAGGTTGGATTATTTCACCGAGGCCATGGGATTATACTTGCTGTTTTGTTGAAGAAAAGATGTATGTTACGTGACCTGCCTCAACACTGTGTTTCGCGTTTGAAAAGACAAATCTGGTGAGGTTTGTACTGTTTGCTGATTAACTGAGACGACTAAAAGCAAACATGAGTCGATAGAAGCTATTCTGAATCAGCCGTGTCTAAATGGTGACTTAGTACACCATTGTCATTGCCGATCAAGAAAATGAAAAGCATGGAAGAAGGACAGCTAAACATTAATCTTGCTCGTCTATATAACAATCTCTGCGGCGACTAAACAAGGCTCCTGTCATCACCTCACCAGTAAAACTTTATGTAATCACAAGGACAATTTGCATTCAGGTCTTATGATCATACGGGATTAACTGAGAATGAGATGACCGCGCTGTTTGGATTTGCATTGTCCTGTTTTCGTATAGTTACGCAAGTCAGTGCTTTCGAAAGCATGAACAAAACAAATTTTACTTCATTGACTCGGTTTAGTTTTCACTGTTTCATTACTCTGCAAAAATCTCAAACCAAACGGCAGTCCTTCTCCCAAACGTTTCATGATAGGGAGAACGAAAGTGGTCTCGAACTTTTATCGCCGGAGTGGCAACTCATTATTTCTTTAACGCGCGCGCCGTGTGTGTGTGTGTGTGTGTGTGTGTGGTGTGTGTGTGTGTGTGTGATGGGGATAGGGTGATGGGTTAGGGTTGCGGATTGGAGGAGGGATTGGATCACGGTGTAAAATGTCTCATCATATTTCGAATCGGTTATTCTTGGCTGGCACGGACAGGTCTTGCAGGCAATGATGTGTCTCACGGACGTCACTAGGTCAGATGATTAAACTGAGATGACGGTAGAACTGAAGTCAAGTCAAGTCAAGTCAAGTCAATATTTATTCACGCAACTCCGTGGCCCTCAACATAACCGAAATGTCCGTCTGCCTTTACTTTGTTTTCAACACGACACGCCAGGTACGGTACTAGTCCTGGCAGGCTCAGTCTTTGAACCGGACAGATAAATACATTGTATACCTGCAGTCCACAGGTGGTGTACAAATAATGACCTACAGCGCAGCGCATACCAGGGCTAGTTAAGCCTACCCCATTGTGTTGCCTTGCACTGTAATTAGGTCGTTTATGTCACCCGCAAAGACCGCAAATCCCCCCTCTCTCTAAAATAAAAACTGACGACAACAGGGTTGCCCACAGGCGCCGGACTCACCTAAATTAGTTTCATGTTCAATGTATCGCCTTGCTATGCTCATACACACCGAAAACAGTTTCATTTTCAATGTATCGCCTTGCTATGCTCACCTGAGACAAATTGTATTAGTTGTATATATCGTGTTGTGTTTTTAATTGAACTTGTAAATTGAACTTGTAAAGCGCTTCGAGCCGCTGTGGAGAAGCGCTATATAAATGTCCATTATTATTATTATTATCATCATACACACCAAAAATAGTTTCATTTTCAATGTATCGCCTTCATATGCTCATTCACAAAACTCTGTGCTGTCGTAAAATGTGTATTGGGGCACAGGGACTTCAACTGTACCCCTCCCCTTCAAACGTTAAGGAGAAAAGTCACACATTTCACCCAAAACACACCGACACCAAAAACACACCGGAAGTACGTTTGTTGTTAACGCAACGCCTTACCCTATCCCAAATACTCTGTGCAGTCGTAGGTTTAACACTGATCGCACATGGCAGCGCACACGACAGCGCATTCAAAACAAAGCTTTTTTGGTGTGCCAGTGGTGATGACTGCCGGTATTTTTGCAGTTATTTCGGATCGTGTTCGTCGTGCGATAGTACTGCATGTCCTATGACATAGTGGCATGGCAAAGGGCGATCCACTGTTTGATACTTTCTGCGACCTTCTAATTGTTTATGCATTTTGACACAACACTGTGGTGTTTTTACTTGGCTAAGATTAGTCTGAAACATATATTCCTGGCAAGAGAGTAGAGTTTATAGTGGGGAGATCATGCCACCATGGTACGTACTATGTTTTCGCCGATCGCAAAATACATCCCTTTCCATTTTCTTTCAGCACGTCAAAAGCCCCTCGCCAGCCCCTCGTTTCTGTAATATAATCGTGTTATGCACTTCGACATGCGGAAAACGATCAGAACAGAATACATCTTTGCCTTTGACAGTATCCTCCCCACAACTTGCAAAACGACCGACAACCAAGGGCGAAATACGCAGAAAATCGGTCTCAAAACATAACACAGTTATCAAAAATACACGTGAAGGTGCAGCTTAGCTGGACAAGTTTTCCAACCTGAAGGTCTTGATAACTTGAATCCGACATTGTGAACAGTAAGAGCGAGCGTCCAGGGATTGTTTAAGCTCGACACACTGCGATCAACTGATGTTTTGGTCACACGAATTCCAAAACCACAGCGAAGCAACAACACATGGGGAAATCCACATACATACATGTATCCATTTCTATCACTGACACAATACATGCACGGCCATTCACCGTAACCGACGCGGACCACTTTCAATGAAACTGTCACCCCTACACCGGCGGCGTAACTAAATTGTTTCCTCTGGTCGTGCCGACTCAAGCAGAACGCACATGGAGGGGGTTTCAAAAGCCTTGTAGGTGGGCGTGCTTAGAAACCCGATACCGTTCATTGCTTTGTGCTCTGCGAAGCTTGAATGAGTGAGCGAAACGACTGTTTCTTACGTCTTTGTCAATATGTCAAACGCCTGTGTGACTGAGAAAAATTCAAGTTTTACGCCCTCACGGCAAAGCCACTAGGGGCATGTTCCCGGGTTTTAACCCGACTTTAGATGAGATACACAAGTGTATGCGTGTTTAGGTGGTATCAGCCATCTGCACTTTAATTATGGCAGAATAAGCGAGGTCTTTTACGTGCCACTGTGGTGACACAGGGGTGGGAGATGGATACCGTCTCAGGGTCTGCACATAAAGTTGACCTGTGGCTACCCGGGCCCCTCGCTTGTGTGACTTGTTGTCCGAAATAATCACTGCGTGAAAACAGGTGTCGTGAAACGGGTACCGCGTGAAACTGCACAAACAGTGCTGAACAAACACGAACGACAGTGCTTGCGTGTCAGTAAAAGAATGTTTTTGACCAGGCTATAATTATTATCATTCACTTACACTTAATTTATCGTCTCTGAGCGAAATAACTATCATCATTCACAGCACGTCGTAACCTCTCCACTTTTTATCATTAATCCAGAAAGTTAGTTTTAATTAACAAATGTTTTGACAAACGTATATAAACTGTCATGCAGAATCTGTCGCTCCAGTATCAGCGATGCAAGAACAAAACACCCATTCAATTACTTACATAAAAAAAGGAAAGCATAATACAATTCAAACGGAGCACTGTGCAGTTCTAAAATAAGCAGCGGAGTCTAGTGATCGCCTGACACTGCATGTCAATTTTCCTTGTTTTTACAAGGACAGTAACATTTTGAGTCTTGAGTCTTGAGTCTTGAGTCGAAAGTTGAGGAGTCAGTTTTAGATTACACTCACACACGGCAACATCCTCCTCCTTTTTACCCTTATCAACTGCGGAAATCAGGTGGGTGAATTACTCTCACATAACTCGGTAACTTGAAGGGATAAGCCGTGCGCCCACCAATGGTCAAACAAATGTCTGAGCATGGGATTAGTAACGATGACCGGCTTGGATGGTTGGGGGTCTGAGATGGACTTGTGTGACTGGTCATTGCATCGTTCAGGGCTGCAGTAACTGGGTATTCCCACCCGCCTATATTATTGCGATATCAAATATTTTGGACGTGGTGTATTTGCAAAACGTACAGTGTTCTTGGCCACACTCTCATGCTGATGATACATTTCTATTGTGTTTGTTTTACGTACATTTTTAACGCCCAATTGGTTTAAACAATGTTTTATTAAATCAAACATGGTACAACAATACAACGATAAACAATAGGGACACGAACTCAAGCGAACGCTTATATTACGCGCCCTACGTAGTTACAAATTAACAAAAGTATGATGTCGGACAAACATTACTTATAAACTATGGAACTATCTAGGTAAACAGCATAGTTGAAGCAAACCAAAAAGAACAAGAGAAAGCTAGCAGGAGGAAGAGGGGGAGGGTGGAGGTGGGACGAAAGAATGGTAGGTACATATGAAAGATGAAGGTGGTTAGCGCATAACGCCCAATTGAAATACTATTTGACTCAATAGGCACAAAGATTGACTCTGCCTGAATTGACTAAAATCTTGGGTTATCTACATTCATTAAAGAAACACTTAGCCAAAAGAGTATTTTCCTTAATCTCTAGCTGTTCAGATCTTTAACGATAGAGTACTTTGGCCCTTTCCTGAAAACTCCCGCCTCTTTTTGGCTCACGTAAGTGTAGCCTATGAGATGCTAACTTTTGTCTGTCTGTGCGTGCGTGCGTGCGTGCGTGCGTGCGTGCGTATGTATGTATGTCTATGGTAGAAACTTTAACATTTAACTGAACACCGACATACTAATTTTACCGGGTTATTATTCAAGCAACAGCTTCAAAGTATTGAAGCAATGATCAACATTTTGTCGGCACGTATGTAGTTAAAGTGTGTATCCAAAGAAAACGGGTGGTGGGGGGGTTTGGGGAGGTAAAAACAGCTGATTGGTTTGTGTCGTGTGTGGTATGTAGACCAGGTCAAGGGTCAAGGTTAGGTCAGATCGCGTGAAGGATTGTGGTATAGATACAGTTATCACAGAGCTGCAGTTCGCCGATTCAGAGAAGACGATTTCACATTGTTAGGTTTCGTAGCTCCAGAAAAACTCCAGATAGACTAAAAAACCCGCCGGCCACCACCCCCCCACCCACACACACAATCACACACCACAGACGCGGAAAAAAGAATTCCCAACAACATCGACACTCCAAAAATGACGTGTACAATCAGCACAGACAAAAACACCAAACAAACAAACAAACAATCAAACAAACAATCAAACAAGGCATGATAGACAGTCCTTTCCTGAACACCTACCTGTGATTGGTCTTTGAAATCATCAGCGGACTTGACCAGCTTGGAAATGTCGTCCTCCTTCGATTTCACTTCTTCCATAAAGTCCTGCAAACAATAGTAGCCAGGGTTACACAAGGAATCGACATTTTCCCACAAGCGCAACATAGCTGCAGCTGCCAAGGCTGAATTCTTTGCATCAACTGGTCAGGCTTTTCCGTGAATACAACGCTTTGCAGCGAGGACACAGCGCATTAGGTAACTGTGAAGCGAGGATTAAAAATCCCTTGCTGGGATGAAGAGGACAGGAGGTTTGAACTGATGTTTGTTGACATGCTTAGGCAAAAAACTAAGACTACAACACGTTTTAAGAATTACGGTGTGTTGAACAAGTTTGCTCTGTGTATGTGTGTGTGTGTGTGTGTGTGTGTTTGTGTGTGTGTGTGTGTGTGTGTGTGTGTGTGTGTGTCTGTGTGTGTGTCTGTGTGTGTGTCTGTGTCTGTGTGTGTGTGTGTGTGTCTGCGCGTGAGCGTGTGTGTGTTTTAATCTGACCAATTTAAATCAAAACAGTTAAAAAAGTGAATAAAAAGACTGCATAAAGTTACCTTGAAAGTGTTGTACTGGTCCTCAATGGACCCCTGTTCAGTCTGTAAGTCCTGAGTTCTCTCTATGGCAGCATCCATCCACTGGTCCGTCTCTTCAAGCCTGAAGTAGAAGTCCTCCAGCCCGTTCTCCATGTGAACCATTTTGTCGGCGCATGTCCCCGCTTCACTCGACGCCTAGTAATGAAGAATTAACTAAGTGAGGTCATCATGAACAATTCAAGAAAGCACAAATGATAGTTTTTGTTCTTTATCAGTTCATTTTCCTACCTAGATATCTTTAACGTTGCTCTGAATAAAGTGTTTTTGACCTGGAATTATGGAAGTAAAGTAGTTTCTCTGAAATTCAGCAATTAGGCCTACTCATGTCCTTGCTGAGTTTCACCATCACTGTTGAGCAACTTGCTCACCGATCTTGTTCAAAATGTGTACCTCAGAAGGCAGCTTTCTTCTCCTCTTTCATCTAAAGTTATTTATTTTGACGCGTTGAGGAGCGGTGTGTTCTTGGAAAATTAAAAAAATATGTAATTGCCATAACATCATTGAAGTTAAGAAGTGTAGCTTGAAAACGTCTAAGCTTGTCTTGGTGGCAAAACACTGTCTCAAATCAACTAAACAATCGTATTATTGGAAACTGAGCTGAACATTAGGAATAAATTTATGTTATGATTATTTTTATTTATTTACTTAAACATATTAGTTTACTGATAAAGTTTGTTGATTTAAAAATGTACACATTTGACTGAGAAAAGAAAAGACCTATGAAGAAGGTTTGCTCCAAGCCACACACGAAAAAAAATAAAAATAAAAAAATAAAATAAAATAAGGCAAAAAATAATTGTAGTAACAAACCTGCATGCAACTGAGGTTAAAAAAAACAACAACAAAAAAACAACAAAAAACTAAACAATCGCAGAATGTAGCCCTTGGATTGTCAGTTCAACCTGGTATACCATGGGACTCCTATTATAAGACCTGCCAACATCGTACCAAAGTATTTTATAAAAAAAGAGAGACCTAAAGTGACGGTAAAGTTTCTGAGGTTATGAACAGAAAATCTGAAAATTCGAGGCCTTAAAAAGGGAAAGTCTTAAACTGGGTGATCTTAATAGGGGGGTTCAACGGTACTCACATTGTCAAATCGCAGCTTGAGGTCGGAGGTGTTGTACTTGAGTTTTTGGACCTGCTGGGCGACCTCGTCCTTCTGACCGCCAGGGGAGGAGCCAGCAGAGGCCGCCACCAGCTGTTCCGCTTGCTGGATAGCCTGCCGCACCTCCGGCTCCTTTTGGCCGATCTCCTGCTGGAGACCCTGTAGGACAAAGACAGCAAAGAAGGATCAGGTAAGAGTCTATATCGAACGGACTTGCAAGACTTTACTAGGTCTGAGTGGTTGTGACACTAAAGGCAGAGTGCAGGCTGGACAGACAATGTTCACTGTATAGCAGTGGATGCCTGATGTAAGTTCCTGAACAAAGTATCACCTTGAGCAAAACAGAATGACAACGATCAACTTCGAGGCAAGTTTCAACACATTAAATACGAAGGATTCTTTTCTTGTTTTGCGTGTAAGTTGTCTTACTCAGTACCCAAAGCACCTGCCTTTTATGAAACTGAAGCTTTTTTTTCCATTCGGTTTTTGCAAATGCCCTGCGTATGAAATACTGCAGCTCAGCTTACTTTGATTTTGACGAAAAACCTACTTAGGGCGCACATTGCCCATCTTATGGCCCTGTCACACGACCGTTTTAAAGGCCTGCGTATGCCGACGTATGGGACATTTGAATAAGTACGCTGGCGTACGTCGAATACGTTATGGGTACGTTTTGTATACGTTAAGAGGACGCTGAAGCACGCTGGCATACGTCGTAGTACGCTGAGCACGCAGCAAATTTTTGTGCATGCACAAAAATTCTCGACGTATGGTTCATACGCACTGCATACGTTGTTGGTACATTATGCATACGTTGGCACACGTTCACACACGTTACTTGTACGTTACTCATACGTCGATAAATATTCATGAACTACCTTCGTGCTGAGACATTCCGAACGCAAGCAACACTTCTGCCGTATAAACAGTTCTTCATGGACACGACATTCTGCACAGAGAGTACAGAACTTACCACTTGATTTACCGTTACATAACAAGGAAGAACTAATACAGTTTCTACTCACCAAATTTGCAGAATTACTTGCCGATTTCCCGCGATTTATAGAACAAATGACGTGATCGCATGGCGTCATGTCTAATAAAACAAAACTTCCGAAATATATCTAATAAAACAAAACTTCCGAAATACGTTCTATCCATTAGCAGCGGCGACGACATGTGATCGTCAGCGATACGCTGTTGCGCGCAAGACTATCGTTAGGCATACGTTGTGAACGCCGGCAACACGCTAAGCATTCGTTGGGCATAAGTTGTGAACGCTGGCAACACGCCAAGCATACGTTGGTGTACGCTATCTGTAAGTTATTGAAACGTTCTGCATACGTTACTAATACGTTATGTATACGTCCAACTCGTTATGAATACGCTATGTATACGCCAAAGATTGAAAAAAACATCGATAGTTCAGCGTACGCCAGCGTATGTTCATACGTCGGCATACGCTGGCTTTAAAACGGTCGTGTGACAGGCCCATCTAAACTAAACATTCAGCCAACCAAACAAAACGAAACTTGATCAACACGCAGTCAGCTCAGTCAAAGATCACAGCAGCAACACAATGCTACTACTACTACTAGAATATTTATATAGCGCTTCTCCACAGCTCGAAGCGCTTTACAATGGCTCGGTGGGAGGGGGGGGAGAGATATACATACAAATCAGTACTCTTTGACAGTAAATGACGCCTTAAAACATGTAAACATATAAATCAATAAGCGAATATACGTACAAACATACATGAAAGTACTGAGAGAAAAACCAACTACAACAAAAACCCACAACCCACCTTGCTCTCTTCAGCCTGGTTCTTGAGTCTCTCGATGCGCTGACTGGGCTTGCGCTGTGAGGCCAGGGCCCGCTCCACGTCCGTCAGCCAGTCGGCGTTCTCCTTGACGTCCACCAGACACCGCACCACGTCCTCGTCACGCTCCAGGCTCACGTCGCCCGTCTCGGGGTCTTGCTTCACCTGTGGAACACAGGGCCATAATTGGTTAATTTTTGTTCCCCCGAAATCGGCGTATGCTGCCTGAATGGCGGGGTAAAAACGGTCATACATGTACAAATCTCCTCGTGCAAAAACATGAGTGAACGTGGGAGTTTCAGCCCATGAACAAAGAAGAAGAAGAAGGTTAATTTGTGTAAACCCCGTAGACTGCCCGAAGAATTTAGTTGAATAATCAATAAAATCATAACATAAAAAGTATGAAAATTACACCAAAACTGAGAAAAGTGTATCATGAGGAAGGCAATCATCTTGCTGCATTTCAACGGGCAATATACAGCGGTCGTTTACCTTGTCAAAGTATTGAGTTTTAAAAAATCTTATCAATGTACGTCTCTCATACGTTAAGGGGTTGCGTGAGTAATATCTGTTCCGTAAGAGCAAGCACACAACACTAGCTGTTCGAGTATAGCTTGATATGTTTGATAGTGTCAGATGCACTATGTTCAGTGGTAGCTTTTAACTTTGACGTTTTCCTAACTGAGAAGAAGGAAAGAGGTTGTGACTGTCACATTTCGGTAACTTAGTGACATAAAAGATCTGTTTCACCCAAAGAAACATTTCGTAGTAGGCGAGCAGGTTTTTTTTGGCCATCTTGTTTTAAAGCAAAAAATATGTCACACACAAAATCTCCTCATTGGAGCCAAAAATGCCATCTGCACAAATCTGTCTTAAGTGAAATTACACAGCTCTTGCTGCCTAATCACGAGAAGTAATCGGACATGCTACAGTGTTGTGCGCATACAGACGATCACAACTAACCTTGGATCCCAGCGTGAGGAAGCCGTTGGCCAAAGCATCTCTGAGTGACATGCGGTGGTCATTGGGGGCCACGAAGGTGGCGGACCTCGGATTGACCTGTCCGCTGTCGATCAACTCTTTCAGAGTGGCCGTCAGGTCCACGAACTTGTCCGGCTGAATAGTCGGGGTCAGCACGCCCTGCGCTATGGCTTCTTCCAGGCTCAGCATCTTGCCCGTCTTGTCGCTGCGGACTTTCCCGGTTTTGGGGTCAAACTTTCCGGAGTCCATCATGGCTCCGAGGCTGGTGACAGATCCCGTCTCGTTGTCCACGCAGTACACAAAGTCAGGGTTCCACACACCGGACTTGCGGGCCGACTCCAGGTCCACGGCTTGTTTGGTGTCGGGTCGGACGAACTTGCCGGACTTGGCGTTCAGCTTGCCCGAGTTGATGGCGTCTCGCAGGGAGAGTTTGTCAAAAGCTGCGAAGAGAGCTGTGGCCACTTTAGGTTCCACCTTGGCACTCTTCACTGCGAGTTGCAGGGGTGTTAGTCCAGCCAGCTTCTCTTCAGCGTAAGCGGCGTTTGGTACGTTGAGGACACCCATCAGCACAGCCTCTTCCACGTCCACGAGATGGCCGACGCTGGGGATTTTGATGCCCTTGATCTTGGTGTCCATCACGTTGCGGAGAACACCGATAGTTTCTGCCGAGGCGGCAAGCTGGGCGGGGTCAATGCTGGCGAGGATCTGACCACACTTCTCTGCGTCTGTCACGGTCACCTCCTGCCCCGTCTTGCTGTCCACCACTTTGCCACTGGCCAGGTTGAAGCGACCAGAGTCAAGCGCCTCCGTCAGGCTCATGATCTTCCTGCTGTCCAGGTCGAAGAAGAAGGTAGTGTCGGGGTCGATGACGCCGTTGGCGATTGCCGTTTCCAGGGACAGCACCTGTCCAGTGTCGGTGTCTGTGACCAGTCCAGTCTCCGGGTCAAATTTGCCCTCCTCTATCAGGTGACCAACGCTGCACTCTTGGTATGTTTTCAGGATCTCCCGCAGCACTGAAGGTTCGATGTATCCCTGTGCTGCGGCTTCCACGAGAGGCAGTATCTCTCCGTCCAGCGTGTCATACTCTGCCTTGGCCAGGTTGATGATCCCCTTCTGGATGGCTTCCTCCAGTGAGATCTCTCTGTTGGTCTTGGGATCTAAGACGCTCAGACCTTTCAAGTCTACCTTGTCCTTCATCATGTCGTGTAGCTTGTCGTTAGGATCTTGATGTGCACCAGCTTCGGCGGCTGCATGCTTGAGGTCCGCGGCACTGGGAGGCACGAACCTCTGCTGAAGAATCTGCAGCTGCTGGAAGGTTAGCACGTCCCCTTCGTCCTTGTCCTTTGTGGGGTCAAAGGGCCTGCCCTTGACTAGCCCGCGCCTCATGGCTTCCTCGAGGCTCATCACCTCGCCCGTGAGCGGATCCGTGTAGGTCGCTTTCACCGGGTCTATAATGCCAGCCTTGATAGCTTCTTCTAAGGTTAGCATCTCGCCTGTCCTTGGGTCCTTCACTCCGGTGACCTTATAGGACACGTCCACCATGGCGACCGATGTGAACACACCTTGGCCTTCCTCCTCATCCACGGGCAAAGCCGATTCCGCCATGAGGTAGCCTGCCTTCACTGCCTCGGCTAGAGACATCTCTTCCCCTGTGACGGGGTTACGGAAGGTCCCTGAACGCGGATCTATCAGCCCTTCAGCGATTGCGTCCTGTACGCTGATCCATTCTCCGGTCCTTGGGTCGATAACACCAGAGATTGGACACACCTGAAACAGTGAAATGTGGCAATGTCAGTGTCGTGATTGTGCATCAGCACCATCACAGTGCTTATCGACACAAAAGGGTGAAACAATGCACACAGGAAGGTTTCTGTGAAAAGCCCAGTTCTCAGTGACTATGAATGGCATTTCTGTCACGATTAACGGGGACAAAATGAGCAACTTTACATGACGGGTTAAACTGCTCTAGTGAAGCATTAAAAGATACATGCGTCATGATTAAAATTAATTGTATCTGCCGGAGGGAAACAGTATTTTACTTCCCCTGTATCTGTCTGTATCGCACTTCTTGAAAATTGAGAAGAGTGCTGCAATAGATTGAGATATAAAACTTTTAATGATTACAATCCACATTAGTACCCTTTCAAGACCTTCAGTTCTTCAATTACTACACACACGCACACGCACACACACACACACACACACACACACACACACACACACACACACACACACACACACCACACACACACTCACACGCTGCAAACCCAAATCAAAACAAAACTAACCAACCACCCCCCCCCCCCCCAAAAAAAAAAAAAAAAAAAAAACACACCATTTACCTTAGTTTCCATGCCACTGAGAAGGTTGACACCTCCATCCACAGAGTCGACGCCGTTCATGGCGCTTCCGTTGGTGAACGTATCCCCGTACTCCACGATCACGAAGCCCTTCTGGATGGCCTCGGCGATAGAGATGCTGTAGTCTGTGTCTGGGTTGGTGTACGTGCCTCGGGTCAGGTCAAGGACTCCCTATGTGCACAATGAAAATATTGACCATGTTAGTTGTTCGGCAACTTTTCTCTTTTTTATGTTATGAAATGTAGAGCATAAACATGATTTTATCACGGATTTGCATAAGTCCGTGGATTTTGCTGTGAAAGGTTGCGCAGAAATGCGGTTGGTAAGTCAGGCCCAGGACACCCTGTGTGCACAACTAAAATATTTACCATGTTTCTTCTTTCGCAACTTTTCCTCTTTTTCCATTATGAAATGTAGAGCATAGTCATGATTTTACCACGGATTTGCATAAGTCCGTGGATTTTACTGTGAAAGGTTGCGCAGAAATGCGGCTGGTAAGTCAGGCCCAGGACACCCTGTGTGCACAACTAAAATATTTACCATGTTTCTTCTTTCGCAACTTTTCCTCTTTTTCCATTATGAAATGTAGAGCATAGTCATGATTTTACCACGGATTTGCATAAGTCCGTGGATTTTACTGTGAAAGGTTGCGCAGAAATGCGGTTGGCAGGTCGGAGGATTTTTTCGGTTGACCTTCATCGGTTATTCTTTTCAAATAATGCAACTTAACCGGATGTCAAATGTCCAAGGAAATAATGTGTACAAAATGACACCAGGCTTCTTCTGGCAAAGAGTCGATACGCTCAGGTGCACTGAATGGAACGATTGATTCGCTAAAGAAAATGTTAACATATGCAATTGTACAACGTTTATACATAAGCTAACTGGGCGACTATTCCTTGTTAATTTCCCCCTCCCCTCTCCCAGTAAATAGAATGCAGCTAAAGATTCAATGCTCTTGCTGACAAATGAGGTAGTTATGAACAAACAGCAGAAGGCTAGTTAAAGCAATACAGAAAAAACAAAACAACAGTAAAGAACTCCAGAACATATGACACATTCTTGCAGGCATAGCGTACCTTGTTGATGGACTGGTACACGCTGATCTCCTGCTGACTGCGAGGGTCAATGACGCCCACAATGACGAAGTTCTTCTTCACCTCGATCACTTCCGTTGTGTCCATGAAGTTCGCCTCCTCCTCCTCCTCCTCCTCCTCTCCTTCCTCCAAGCCCCTCCCCCGTCCCACCCCTTGTTTCACTCCCTTTTTGTGTCTGGGTGGGGCGTTGGGGGCCTGGGTCATGGACTTCTCGTGAATGTACATCTCACACTGGATGTCAGTCACCTGAGTCTTCTTTGTTGTGGTGTCGATGTCCACAGACGGCATCGCCCTGGAATAACACATTTGCTTCATTGACTTGTGTAGCTTGGGAAAAAAAGCAAAGTTCACTGTGAGCGATCTACCACAATAAGCATGTTTACAAATATAATGTCAACATTTGGAATTTGGAACATTTTAGCAGTATATACGGGATATTTGACTACGATCGAGTCCTTAATTGTGTGGGGATTTCAGTGAGCATGAAGACAACCCTACAACAACAACAACAACAACAACAACAACAACAACAACAACAACAACAACAACAACAACAACAACAACAACAACAACAACAACAACAACACACACGACATAGCAAAACAAGAGGCGAAGCCATCAAGGCTCACGTAAGAAATCGACAAACAGTAACACAAACTCAATCACTCCGTCACACACACACACACACACACACACACACACACACACACACACACACACACACACACACACACACACACACACACACACACACACAGAGAAAGAGCATAGGTGAAACTGTGCAAGAAAGCGAGACACTAGATCTAGATCTGTCTGTCTGCATGTAGCCTACTTACAAGGACACGACTGCCAACTAGTCTCGGCGCGCTCAAAATAATAATGACCGAGACTGTCAGTACTTCCTTCGCGTGACGTCTAACCCTCTTACGTCATAATGTGACGTCAATGTAATGTGACGTCTTCAAATGTTAGAGTTTCTACCACAGACATACACACGCACAGACGCACGCACGCACGCACGCACGCACAGACAGACAAAGTTACGATCGCATAGGCTACACTTACGTGAGCCAATAACTTTAAATTAATTGGAAAGATGTTCTGGGAGCCATTGGACCTAAAGTATGTGTCTGAGGACAATATTTGCTGTGCAGCCGCTACCACTGTCTTTCTTCCTTACACTTACAGACAGACTCACCGTTCAAAGTAGGCCTTTGAGACGTATTGTGGGGGATTCTCTGGGTCTGTATGAATCATGTTCTCTTCTGTCACATGTCTGGAGACATCCTGTTTGTAGGCGTGTCCGTACACCAACAAATCCTGCAAGTACACGTAAAGGACAACGATCATTATCATATCATACATGTGACCCTGTTTTGCTGTCAATATTACTCCAAACAATGATCGGAAAAATGTACTGAAGACATAATTCAGAATTTGTATAATTTTAAGCCAATCTAACTCATGAACGTTTAAAGCAAGGGAGAAAGATAATATGAGTCATCTGATCGTGCTTCGTGATCTGTGAATATTGCTAAAACATTTAATTGAAAAATATACTGAAGAAATAATTCAGAATTTGTATTTTAAGCCAACCTAACTCATGAACGTTTAAAGCCATGCTAGTGTTTTACAATGATCAACTGAATGCGGACAAGTGAGTGAACAGAGTTCTGGAATGAAGGCATGTGTTATAAGCTGTGAATTTCTTTATGTGATGTGATCCAGTTTACTGTGTTTTTTGTTGTGTGCGACGAGCAAAAAAAACCGACAAGAAACAAAAACACCAACTCTGTTTGTAACCACAATTAAAAAAAAAATGTAACGTTGCATTGTATTGTATTGTATTGTATTGTATTGTATTGTATTGTATTGCAATATAGAAGTTCAGATCGGCTCAACACTGTGGTCTGGGTGGCCGAGTGGTAAACGCACTTGCCTCGGAAGCGAGAGGTTGCGAGTTCGACCCTGGGTCAGGGCGTAACTAGCAATTTTCTCCCCCCTTTCCTAACCTAGGTGGTGGGTTCAAGTGCTAGTCTTTCGGATGAGGCGAAAAACCGAGGTCCCTTCGTGTACACTACATTGGGGTGTGCACGTTAAAGATCCCACGATTGACAAAAGGGTCTTTCCTGGCAAAATTGTATAGGCATAGATAAAAAATGTCCACCAAATACCCGTGTGACTTGGAATAAAGGCCGTGAAATGTGAATGCTCGCCCTAATAGGCTTGAGGTTTGCTGGCCGATGTGAATGCGTGATATATTGTGTAAAAAATTCCATCTCACACGGCAGAAATTAATATTGTAAAGCGCATTGAGCATATATATGATTATGCGCTATAGCAAATGTCCATTATTATTATTATTATTATTATTATTAATATAGGAATAGATATCAGTATCAAGAGTGGACGAGGTGAAATATCAATGCATTCAGTACGTAACAAAATGTTCCAACAAGAGTTTATCAGTCAAAGTCGCTTGTCCAATTACACATTGCTGGTAACTCAAAACCAAACATACCAACGATAAGTAGCATTCCAGACGATATCATTGTTTAAAGACTGAACACAAGCTTACGCTAAAAAGCTGGTAGGCAGACTGGGTTCCATTCCATTTTCCTATCGTCGGGTTTTTGATGTCTTTGGTACCTGCCACACAATAGTTACATGAAATCAGCTTGAGTAATAGCATTGCGTGTATATGTAAGGTACAGAACGACATATTCTAAACAACACATTTATTGTAAGCAAGACATATGTAGACAGTAAGATAGACGGACGGACGGACCGACCGACTCATCGACGGACAGACATACATCAACATATACAGCAAAACAAACGCACGCACGCACACACGCACGCACGCACGCACGCACGCACGCACCCAACACACACACACACACACACACACACACACACACACACACACACTAATATGCTTGGCGCTGGTGGACAATATTCACTTTTTTGGCCAAAAACGCTAGTTTTGGCCAAAAAAGACAAAGATTTGGCACAAAAAAACACACACACACACACACACCTTCAGACATCTACGCTTTCGTGTCCAGAGATTCAAATTACCATTCGACCATACTCTTTCACATGCTCGCACCACTATTATTCGTCTCATACTTACCAGGCTTGCTTTGCCCAAGCACTTTCCTGAGATTGACGAGCTGTGTTCTGAGAACATCATAATCAGAGTCTTTTTCGTTGCTGCGTCCTCGCAGCTGTCTCGTTGATTCGTTCAGCAACTTCATGAAGGCGGCTTTCTGCTCGTTGGAGATGCCCGCAAACTGAAAGTCAAACCAACTGTTCACCTGAGGTTAATGACCGGGCGTATGTTCGTTGTCAACTGTATGTTTTGATTGCACCATTTAAAGGAGATGCATTTTTAAGGGGTGTTTAAATGTGTTTAATTTCAGAGGAAGCAATGCTGCTTCTGTCTATGACCTATGTTTTCATCTTTGGACCCCTTCTTCTGAGCTCTTCTTGCTATTTTGTTTCTTTTCAAGGGCGGAAGAGGGGGGGGGGGGGGGGTTGAGGTCAGTTGTGTACTCGGCCCTTTTTGTCTTCAGCAACTATAGTCACTGAATTCTAAATTATCTACACAAGCGCTTGAATTCTACATTGTATAAACAGAAACCAAAAATATACAGAAGATATTTGTAATATACTTTGATCTTAAGACAAAACCCTTCAGCTGAAATTCATCTAAATGTCCAGTCAAAAGCTTGCAAATAGTGTAGAGGCACAATACAGCCCTGTAACAACAGAGCTTATTGTCTGAACAAAGGGGACCAACACACTGCAAATGTACGATCCCGAGAGCGTTTAACACGCGTAGCTTACCTCCCTTGTGTTCGTGTCTTTGGCCACGTTGGACATGAACTGCACCATCTGACCTCTCAGCCTCTCGGCCGTTGTCCGCCAGTGGATGGACATCTGACCACGGGCACTGGACACGGACAGACATAAACTCAATGACTTCGAGAGGTGGCAACTCGTGTTTTGTATCTTAGTAGACATTAAAGGAGACAACCATGTATACATGCAGTTATAGAAAAACATCACATGAAACCTATCAAACAGCACAGTGGTAAAGTCACTGAACTTCAAAGCTTATGGCTATATCAAATCGGGGAAACTGAGCAGATATTAGCTTTAAACTGCCCCTTCGACAAGAAGCTCGTGACCCTATCCAATTACAATTTTTTTTTTCATTTGAAGCTACTTAGAAGGTAACCAAATACCATTTCTGCATGAACCAAAAGCTCTAGAAACAGAAATGAATATGAAGCATGCTGCTAGCATAAGGATCAACTTAGGAAAGTCAAGCATGACTCTAATTGGGCAAAGTCTTCGTGAAGTCAACTTCGGGCTCATCTGCTATTCAAACTACCAACGAAATTATTGTTCGAATGCAATCAATACCGAATAACATTACATAAAGTTTTCTCACCTGTGTGCTTTGTCGAAACATTCAGAGTCTGGTGCAGGTATCACCAGGACAATGGAAGGCACCTCGGCTTCCCTTCCGTCAGAGGTTTGAACCTGAGGACGAATGGAATGCACGTTTAAGCACCATATACCCATGAACCACTATTTTCTTTTTTTGAAGAATATGCAACGTAAAACAACGTTTTCAATTACTGAGACCTCACAGCTTTCCTAATAGCTCTTCGATTACAAGTTGTAGTTCCCAACTGAGGTGGGTTTACGGGTTTTGGTTAACTTGTTTTAATATTACGCAGGAAAATGAACTCTGAGTTACGGGTTTTGGTTAACTTCTTTTAATATTAGGCTGGAAAATGAACTCTGAGCTGTGTTTCTTGGAAGTTTTCAGTGGGCAAATTTCAATGTAAACAGTAACCATACTTACTATCCATCGTTCTGGGTCTGAGTTGTCCATGATTGCGCAGTATTCATCCTTTTGTAACGAAATCTGCAGAAAACAAAATACTCTGTAGTTACGGAACAAAAATAAATATATTTCACTTGGCAAATAAGGTCTTTTTCAATGCATCAGCAGACGCACGTTCAGCAATCGTCAGAAAATATAATATTTTTGTTGCTGTTAACAAATAATAGAAAATGGTATGGGAGTTAGACTTACATCATCAAATGAATACATAACCTTCTGATCATTACTGAATGCACAGTAGCTGTAAAAGCTGTTTCCCACATCAGAAAGGACAAAAAGGTATAGTGTCAATGCTCAGGGCCGGATCTGGGGGGGGGGGGGGGGGGGGTTCCTGGGTTCCGGAACCCCCCCTGGCCATCCAATGTACCTCTCAGAGAAAAAAAGTGAACTTTTTAAGCTCTTCCCCCAACTCCCTCAGTTTATTTGGTCTTCCAAAACTATTTCAAATTATGAACAACATCAAGTCGACAACGGCCTGCCCTCCCCGTTATAAGTCCAGCATCATAGTAATATTCAAAGTAAAGAGTCCTGTTAGACTTATTTACTAGGCATATATGTCTTTGGGATTATTCCACTGAACCACTATGGTAAATGAATATATGAAGTATTTTGTTACTGTTGAAAATGTGTAATTTTGATTCCCAATTGCAAGGAAAGACCAAAAAATTACCTCACAAATGCAACATTTTCTCGGCTTCTGGGAGGCTTTGCCCCCCAGACCCCCCAGCGGGGCGTTGCCCCTGCACCCCACCGGGGCCTGAGCGGCCCCTGGATCCCTGCCTTCAGTTGGACCCCCCCCCCCCCCTCAAACGAACTTGGTCCGGCCCTGATGCTGACAGTCCAGGAATAGCAAAACGCATTTTCTATCATAAGGCTGAAGTTGTTTCTCACCTCTCGGTGTGTGTAGTCAACCAAGGCGCGTGCCTTGAGAACACCTGGGGATTGGCTGATCTTTCTCAGTTGTACAGGGAACACCAGCTTGCTGCGTTCACATAGCCGTTCTGTTCGCCCTTGGAGGTCTAGCATGTGTTGTAATATCGTCTGCAAAATACACATTTATATAAAAAACCTTCACACACAAAAAGAATATCTGATTGTTAATGTAAAGAAAAGGGGCCCTTTGGCAGTTATTGATTAGCCTCTGTAATTAGGTGTGATCAAAGATCCAGGTACATGTGTCAGGAAATGGTTAAAAGACACAAAAGCAATCCCTGACGAAGCATTTATCTCGAAGACACCAAATAAAATACTTTCTTTCTTTATTTGGTGTTTAACGTCGTTTTCAACCGTTCAAGGTTATATCGCGACGGGGAAAGGGGGGAGATGGGATAGAGCCACTTGTTAATTGTTTCTTGTTCACAAAATCACTAATCAAAAATTTGCTCCAGGGGCTTGCCACGTAGTACAATATATGACCTTACTGGGAGAATGCAAGTTTTCAGTACAAAGGACTTAACATTTCTTACATACTGCTTGACTAAAATCATTGCAAAAATTGACTATATTCTATACAAGAAACACTTAACAAGGGTAAAAGGAGAAACAGAATCCGTTAGTCGCCTCTTACGACATGCTGGGAAGCATCGGGTAAATTCTTCCCCCTAACCCGCGGGGGGTACCAAATAAAATAGGTATTTCTACTTTATACGTCACTAACACGACACAATCATTCACACTGCAGTATCTTACTTAAACGACTGAGCGCTAGTTGTACTGCACTGAGAACCACAGCTCTCAGTAAACAATCATAAGAAAATCAATAGATCAATCACACTATGCTTGCACAAATAATGGAGACACGGCCATTCAAACTCATCAGGTCGATCAAACTATGCTAGACTAACACTTAACATGCTTTCTACTAGACTATATTGACTTACTCTGAGGTGCGTGGCCATGATGTTGGGATCTTTGGTTTTGACGTCTGCTCTGAGAGGTTGGGTGTCCAGCCAGTCCAGGTAGTGGTCAAGGTCTGTCTGAAGATGCTGGGCATCGTGACAGAACTGAAACAAAGCAGGTATCTTTGGTCATTTATTTATTTATTAAGGAGATTTCTATAGCGCATAACTAAAAGCACTATCCTTGGAATGATGACAAAGAAGAACGCAGCGATGTACAGTTGTCTTTGGACACTATCAGGACATAGAGGCTGACAGAAATGCAGACAGAAAGGCAGATTCATACATGCACGCACGCACGCACGCACGCACGCACACGCTCGCGCGCACGCATGCACGCATGCACACACACACACACACACAAAACACACACACAGACACACACACACATACTCCCACCCCCCACACAAACACACCAAAGCGTTACCCTCCAGCAATGATGATCCTACCTGTTGATAATGTGCAGCATTGTGAAGGTGAGTGTTGAGACAGGTCGTCAGTTCTGACAGCCATCTCCAGCTCTCCCGCATCGCTGACACACACTCCTGGGACACAGGTTTTCAGAATACATAAGAAACAGAAAACTAGTATGTGTGTACTTTATTGTTCAAAAAACAAACCAATCACAGAAGTCTTGTTTTTAAGCAAAGGCATTCTTTCGTGACACTTTTACGTCTGCAGTGGACCCCCCCCCCCCCACCCCCGCTTGTCAGACACCCCAATAAATATTTTCTCCTTTTTAAGTCTTTTTATTTGTAAATGTAGGGCCTACTCTAATTTTAAGATTCCCTCCCTTTAAAGACCCGATTTTCTTAGATTGTTTGGGTATCAAAAGGGGGGGTACTAGAGCATCCCCAGCCCACTATGTCATTTTGGACCAAAAATATAAGATGTCCGAGCAATTAGCCTACCTGTTCACTCACGGAGCAAGCAGCACCAACCAATCATACAGACCATTGGTGGTTGAAGATCTCTCCCCCCCCCCCCAGAAGTTCAGGATATCTCACAAACGACACAAATCTGAAATGTCTTATGCATATCGTAAACGATAAATTTAGGCTACAATGACTGCACTAAATATCTTTAGATAGAACTGGAATGATTGCACTAAATATCTGTAGATAGACGAGAATGATTGCACTAAATATCTGTAGATAGACGAGAATGATTGCACTAAATATCTGTAGATAGACTAGAATGATTGCACTAAATGTTTGCAGATACACGAGAATAATTGCACTAAATTTCTGTGGGTAGAACTGGAATAATTGCGCTAAATATCTGTCTTGGCACCAGATCTCAGCATAAACCATGGACACCGTACCGAGTGCATGCGAACAGCGGGAGCAGTGTGGTCCCTGTACACAGCCTTGAACACCTCGGGCCGTTGGGCCAGGTAGAGGGCTCGAGTCTCAAAGTCATCTTGGACACCCTGCAAATAGACGGTGAAATGAGGAACAGATAGTCACTCCGCGCGCTGCAACATCATTATTCAGTTCACTCTATATTCAAAGAACAAGCCTGGCTTCCCTTTATTTCTATCCTGTGCATGTTCAGAGAAATATGTTTCATCATTATTTACTCTAGATGTCGATAAATTCCGTAAAGTTTGTATTGAACACAGTCATGGTTCAAACCATCAGTGTTTCTGTCGCACTTGTGTGCGAGCTGGTGCGTGTGTGTGTGTGTGTGTGTGTGTGTGTGCGTGTGCGTGCGTGCGTGCGTGCGTGTGTGTGTGTGTGTGCGAGTGTGCGTGCGTGCGTGCGTGCGTGTGTGTGTGTGTGTGTGTGTGTGTGTGTGTGCGTGCGTGTGTGTGTGTGTGTGTGTGTGTGTGTGTGTGTGTGTGTGTGTGTGTGTGTGTGTGTGTGTGTGTGTGTGTGTGTGAACAAGTGATTGCTGTGTTCTCTTCTCACACTTTCGCAGTGTTAAAACAAGTCGCGTAAGGCGAAATTACTACATTTAGTCAAGCTGTCGAACTCACAGAATGAAAGTGAACGCACTGCATTTTTTCACAATGACCGTAGTCCGCCGCTCGTGCAAAACGCAGTAAAACTGACGAGACTGTTTAGAGCAGTAGTGGTTTCGCTGTGCTGCAAAGCACGCTTTTCTGTACCTCTCTTCGTTTTAACTTTCTGATCGTGTTTTTAATCGAAACATATCATATCTATATGTTTTTGGAATCAGGAACCGACAAGGAATAAGATGAAAGTGTTTTTAAATCGATTTCGGAAATTTGATTTTGATCATAATTTTTATATTTTTAATTTTCAGAGCTTGTTTTTAATCCAAATATAACATATTTATATGTTTTTGGAATCAGAAAATGATGAAGAATAAGATAAACGTAAATTTGAATCGTTTTATAAAAAAAAAGTTTTAATTACAGTTTTCAGATTTTTAATGACCACAGTCATTAATTAATTTTTAAGCCACCAAGCTGAAATGCAATACCGATGTCCAGCCTTCGTCGAAGATTGCTTGGCCAAAATTTCAATCAATTTGATTGAAAAATGAGGATGTGACAGTGCCGCCTCAATTTTTACAAAAAGCCGGATATGACGTCATCAAAGACATTTATCGAAAAAAAGAAAAAACCATCCGGGGATATCATACCCAGGAACTCTCATGTCAAATTTCATAAAGATCGGTCCAGTAGTTTACTCTGAATCGCTCTACACACACACACGCACACACAGACACACATACACCACGACCCTCGTCTTGATTCCCCCCTCTATGTTAAAACATTTAGTCAAAACTTGACTAAATGTAAAAAGAGAGCATCCACTTACCATTAAAGCATTTTCAATTTCGCTGACGTACAAGAGGCTCTCCAGCCCCCTCTTCCGTTGCAAGTGAAGATCCTGCAACGAGACCAGCAATTTTCACATTGTAAGACAAAGAGGTGTTGAGTGCTAGGTAAGCCAATATAGACTGCGGACTCGGATTTAAGTAACGCAAAAGATCGTCCAGTTCATCGGTTATGCAACAAATCAGGGCATTAAACACTCGGAATGGAGACTCTCCTATTTCCACAAACAAACAAGTAAGCACACAAAACAGACACACATATAAAAAAAAAAGTGTATTTAACTTCCAAAGGCGTGGAATTCTATCCCCGTTCTGTAAATAAGTATATTATTTTTAAGGCTTACTTTCCCTTCTTAAAATTACACAAAAAGAGAATTGCACAGGCGAAGACAGGTACTTACGTCGGTATAATCACACTCATGATCAGTCTGTCTGTATTCTTTGGTATGGCTCTGAAAGAAGAAAACAAAGCACACACATGAACTACTAACTGCGTAGCAAATACTGACAGAGTAAATATTAGCCATGCTCAGCGTACTCTTCATCTAACGAAAGGACTCCCCCCCCCGCCCCATACACACACACACGCACACATACGCACGTACGCACAAACGCACGCACGCACGCACGCACGCACGCACACACGCACACACACAAACACACACACACACAAACACACACACACACACACACACAATCCCCAGCATAAGGCAACATTGTTACGAGATATATACAAACGCATTCTCTTCATGCTTCAGTTGACACTGAACAGACTAACGTGACATGCATTTTGACACCCCTATTTACTCAGAAAGTACCCTCATTAAGTGACAACATCACTCACACACGCTAGGTCAGTGACCCGAGAAGACGAACTACCCCACACTAACTGACAACACAACCCTCCCCCATTAACCTAAAGCACCAACCCCCCCATCCCCTCTCAACTCATAGCCACCCTAAGTGTTACTAACAGGAATAAGACATCGGGGCCCAGCCCCCCCCCCCCCCACCGCCCCCCCCCCATACCCTCAACTCACATCCATTCTAAATGTTTATAACAGTAATAAGACATCAAGACCCACCCACCCCCTCTTTCCCTCATCTCACAGCCGCAAAAAGCGTCAATAGCAGGAAAAAGACACGATGACCTCCCCCACAGTGTTAACAAAAAGACTACGGCAGAAGCTAAAACACTTCACAATGAAACCCTGGGAAAGTTGTACACACGCAAGGCCAGGTCAGCTAAGATGGATAGGTGGGTGTCATCAGGGATAGCCAAGGTCCCTGTACATTTAGGAGGACTTTACGCACCACAATACTGATGTCTTCACTGACAAAAGAGGATGATGCGTTGGGATGACATCTCATCATCCGCTAAGCTATCGCGGTCTCAGTTTACTACCGGCGAGGCTTAATCTTGAATATTCAGTGAGCTCAACCCCAAGATGGTGACGAAAAGTAAAGAGCTAGGAAGACTGCGGCTACGAGTACTGAGAGAAGAGGGTGAGAGCGGTGAGAAGATACAAAAGAGGGGCGAAAAATGGACAAGAAAGACAGGTATACTATCAAAACAAAAAACCCAAATTAAGCACACATGATTTACCGCCAAGAAGGCAAGTTATGTGAATTATTAGATGCTTGTTTACCATTTCCAGGCATATACAAAGAAACACACACACACACACACACACACCACCACACCACACCACACCACACCATACACATACCCTCCATCAGTTTAACCCCCCCTCAAAAAGAAAACCCGAGAGGAGATAAAGGATACAGGGAAAATACAGACCTTTGTCTTTTTGATTTCATGGAGGCTGTCCTTGACCTCTTTGACCGCCGCAGTGTCGTCCCGTAGCTCGTCCAAGGCCTGCTGGACAGCTATGCTGTTGTTCTCGAACTTTCCATCAATCACCTTCTTCTGCACACACACATAGAGACACATTTTTTTTATAACTGGAGTAAAGCCAGAATGCATAATGCTCTTCGCAGTACAGCCTAGCAGTAGTGCCCCAAAATGCCTGAAACTTACAAACGCTGTCTGATTTCACGGTTTAGTCATATCCCCATGCAACCCTTGGTCTTCAAACCATAGTTTCTTTTTATTCACTTTACAGAAAAAAATCATTCAAAAGGAATGCGATACATTGACTGCGTGACCAAAACATCTTCTCCTCATTCCGTGTTCTTGTTAACGTCATTTGCTTTAATGAATGCACAAGGGAAAGGAAACAAACAGAAAGGTAAATATAGACATGGAGCGTCGCAGAATTAAAGGAAATTGTCAACACTGCCCAACTATGATTTGCTAACCGCTGATGATTTTCTGTATGGCAATAGAGACAAGTCAGACAGCGAAAATGCATTGATATTTGACCAGTTATTCAGGTTTATCTTATTAAGCAAACGTTTTGAATAATGAATGCATTTATCTCATCCATGTTCGAAACGACCATGTGCAGTACTGTTTACATTTCCTTGTTCTGGTAGTATTCTATTTTCAACCATGTGGAAGTCATTGTATGCGTGTGTGTGCGAGTGAGTGTGCGAGCGCGTGTGAGTACTGTTGTTAGTTTAGCATTGGGGTTTTTTTTCTTTTGTTTTTTTCCTTTTATTGTTACATGTTTGTCTACCATAATTTACCATTATTATTTTGACATTATTTCAAATTTGTTATATTAAAATCGTCCGCCAAATTTCATTTGCTTTTAAGAGTACGCTTATAAGCCTAGCTTGTTGTGCTCCATGTTCCTTATTTCATGTATGCGGTAATAGTACCAATGGAATTTATTGAATAAACTTGTTTAAACCAATTAAAGGAAATTAAAGCAAATTAAAAGCAGCGCAGCAGCAGTCCTACCATACTGACTCGTGCAAAAATAATGCAGGTTCAACGTAAATTTGGTTACAGCGGAATCTTGCGACAAACATTGCAGAGAAGGTTTCATTTATATATTTAACAATGTATCAGCGCAGAAAGATTTTTATGTCAGTTATTTCTTTCTTTCTCGTAAAGCAAAAAGAGCAACACGGCATCATAACAGAACAAACAGGAATGACGTGCAATAATTCAAAGGCTATACTGGCGTCGGATAGCTTGAGCATACAGGGAAACGTGAACCCGAGAGAGTTGGACACCATTGATACGTCACGTTTTATGATCCTCGCTTTTTTAAAGGCACAGTGCAGCTCACAGCCTTCGTTTGGTGTTTTTGTTGCAGCTGAGTCCATTTACAGTTCAAAAATCCTCCTATGGTAGTAAAACAAACCCAAAACTACCCCACGACGACGTATGTGAAGCTCGACAGTTTCTTGTTCACGAGAGTGCATAAATTAACCTAGTTATTACGTGGTGTTTGGTCGGAGTTCGATTCAACTGAGTGATTCCGGCCTCCATTTTGTTTTACACACACTCATGATGACGTCTGACATAGTTTGCTAGTGACGTGTCTTTTTGTGCATGATGTGGTGATCTACCTGATCTAAATTTAGATCCCAAAATAGGTCCAGACCAGCCGGGTCCGAGTACGAAATTAATTCGTAAAAAAAATCACAGTTCTTGACTCTTTGGGTGCAAATCAATGAAACTTGGTAGTTCTTCTAACGGATAGCTTTCTGAGGTATGATTAAAAGCCCCAAGGGCTCCGTGCACCTGGATTTGACAAGTTCAGTACCTTTAACAGTCCTACATTCTACCCTAGAGTTAAAAGGATACTTCTGATCTGACCGTTTGAGGGAACATTATTTGAAACGCAGAATCTTATGGTTTAACTTTGGGAGCAATCAGAAGGCCTTTTGCGCTAGCTAGGTATTATCCCTTTAAGCTTGTCATCAACGGAATTGTTGCGTCAAGCTGGCGACCAAATGATGAAAAGTAAACCACAGATTCTCTACTTGAGCCAAGGCTGTCATCAACGGATTATGTTAATCTTGTGGATAAACGCTCGAAAGTTAACCTAAGTGATTATGTGATAAATGGTTGTCATTGAGGGATTTAGTGAGTTGCTTCGATGACGATCGATGAGGCCATGAAGCCATGAACAGAAGAATCGGCGTAACAACTGGGTAGCTTTGCGAAAATGCCATGGAAACATTCAGATTTTCATTCAGCATTAATTCAGGGTTTACACTACTGAATCAGAACAAAATTACTATTCGGTGTGCTCATACAACCAGGTGAGTGAGAGGGGGAGAGAGAGATAGATAGAGATAGAGAGAGAATCAGAATCAGAATCAGAATGTTTTATTCGCGAAAACACATGTTTATAGCGAAAGGGTGTTGTGGGGTTGGGATGTCGAAGTACAAAGCTTTCTATATACCGAAGCATGCACGATCGCGCAGAGTTCTCGCTACTGGAAGTCCAATAGAGAGTCCACTGCATTTGTCAGAGTCAGGGATACCTTGACTCACACTGCACACCAATACCATGCATCATAACATCATGATTTGATCAGTCCTTCAGTCTTTTGTTTTCTTCCCTGTGGTGACAGATATTGTGTGACGGCCCTTTTCAGCATTAGAGAACCAAGAATGAAAACATCACGGTGTTTGAAACTGTTCATCCTAGGTAAAAGCGGACTACGCGAGACACTATTCTCAGATCTTCTTCCAGTTCTTCTTTGTACAATTCAGCGTACCGATCTTTGCTGATCGGGGGCAATGTCCGAAGACACGACATGGCATGTTTCTGAATCTTGGTCATGTTGTCTGACTGATCGAAGAACCAGCGTTTACGATCTGTGTTGAAATCATACATGAGCACAACATCATCACTTTTGCAGTACAAACTCTTGGTGCCAATATGTTCTTCAAATACAACAGTATCAAAAGATTCATTTCTTCTTCTATCGCGGAGAAGTCTTTGTTTACGGCGGTCTCTCAGTTCACTAGCCAGCAGCTTGATGTGTCTGATGTCAATACCTCTTTCAGACGTTATCTTTTCCATGTGTTCCAGACTCTCACTGTTGTCGTCTGTCTGATTTACCGCACTATCATGCGAACAGTCTTTGGTCTGCCAACCACTTGCGCCCAAACACATGGTGTCGTCTCTATTGTTTACATGTTCCTCTCCACTGCGCCTAGTGTAAGTGGCAGGCGGTGGGTCTGTCTCACGTGCAGAGCGTGGCGTGTCAACACAGGAATGTGCACTGTCATGATGTGACGGAGGCATGAACTCAGGGGTGGCTAAAAATAGACCGCATGGCGAAGTATGCCTACTGTCAACAATGTTATCACTTGCCTTATTTTCTTGTTCCTGTCTTTTGTTTGTTTCTGTGGAGCACTGTGTCACAATGTTTTCTGTTCTTGTTTCGTCAGTCCGTGAAGTAGCACGCCTGTCTTCTGCCCTTTTCTTGTCGCGGCGTATCTGTGACGGGGGTTTGCGTCTCCACGCGCCCACTGGTAATGTCGGCTCGCCATCTTGTTGATCTGCGGAGTTGAAGCGAAGCACGACGACAGGTTTGTCGCCTTCGCCCGTCACCTTCCAGGAGATAAGAGCGTGGTCCGCGATAATGGTGGTCAGAATAGACTCCACAGTTTTAGGTAGGCCTAAAACTGACATCTTAGTGGCTGTTGTTGCTGAAAATGTCGAACTTTTGACACAGCAAATGTGTTCGTGTCTTGCCACAGCGACCACCGGAAGTCGACCACGCGAGGGAGAGGGAGAGAGAGAGAGAGAGAGAGAGAGAGAGAGAGAGAGAGAGAGAAGGAAAAAGAGAAGGAAAAAGAGAAGGAAAATGATAAAGAGACAATCATTTGACTTTATTTTACCGTCAAATAGCTCAATGACAAGACTACTGTGTATACAGCAATGTAATGTTCAATGGAGAGCTCTCTGTCGCTTGCGAAGAGCACAGACAGTGTCAGCGTAGAGCCAGAGCACTCCAGACAGCCCTTTCTGGCCGTGCGATAGTCATCAGAAAGGTCCACATAACTCAAGAGCTCCTCTCACTCAAAGCCAAAGTTGCCACCTATACGTTGAATACAACGCGGCTTGACTCGTCAAACAAGCGGCCAGTAGGTCAAGTGATCGAGGGTCTGCAGGAATCTTACTGTGGACCTGTTCGGTGGGTAGAGTATGGGCTTTGGAACGCAGTCCGTTTGGATTGAATTGTGCGAACTACAGTACATTTTCTTGCACTTAAGAGTAATGTTGTGAGCAATTATGTGCATTGGATGACTTGGTGCTTGTGCGAGCCGAATTTAAAGGCAAAGGCCTTTCTGTATTAACAAATCGGCTCACCATCTCACATCTGGCCAGGCTTCTACGTGAGATATAACCATCCCTCCACGTGGACAAAAATCAACGGCCAAAGTGCAAAGTGGGAATTTGTTGTTGAAATTGATTTCTTAACTAACGTTAGTATTCATGTGCGCAAATAAATTCATCTAAAAGTTTCCATTCTGTACATGAATGATGAAGCAGTGAGGACGTTGATTTTTAGTATGTGTTCAAGAAAAAGGATAGTCTCAGCCTGGGCCGATATGAGATATGTGTGATGCAATCATCGAATGCTAAAAAAGAGAGCACACACACGCACATACGGACGCACGCACACACAGACGATAGCACGCACACACACATACACACACTCTCTCTCTCTCTCTCTCTCTCTCTCTCTCTCTCTCTCTCTCTCTCTCTCTCTCAAAAAAAAACAAAACAAACACACACCACACAACCTCATTGATGGAATTATAACATTACGGCAAAACTCAACTCCACCTTATTTGTTTCTTTCAAACAGAAACAGTAACACAAGAGTTTGCAGCCATCAAATTACTAAGTCTTCAATGTTCACTTAGTATTCATGACATTGTTCAGTCACTCTTGCCTTGCAAACAAAAGCGTAAATCGAGGCATGCAGGCAACCACAAGCATATCCCGGGTATACAGTGATCAAAATGTAACAATGAAAGGGGTTGTTTGGTATAGTAGAAACGCAAAGAAGTTGAAAGGCGACATGAGTCATGGCCTCGATTAGTCTTACACCCAGCGGCCCCGTAAGAGGCAACGGTTCAGTATATTCGCGCTTGGATCCTTAGGAAAAAGAAAGCAAGTCATATTTTTTTCCCACACCTTATATTTCAATTCGCTACGCTAGAGTAGGTAACAAAAACTGTCAAATTGCTGCTCATCTGTGCGCTAAAAGCTGCTACCGGGCACTCCTGGTTTCTAATTTTGGTGGGTGTGCACTCACATCACAACCGGACCAATTAACGTGCCTAAAATGGCTAAACTGCACTCCGCAAATGAAGGATAGCTTTCGCCTCAGGCTCTTCCCCTCCCCCCCCCCCCCCCCCCCCCCCCGCTGTTCGCACTCGATAAAAGGATATATATACGTCCTTATAAAAGGAATTCCGCGTTCGCCGCAGCGTTTTTTTGTGTTCACATGTTATCAAGATTATAGAGCGAAGGAACATGACATTGTGTCCTTATGACCTGATTGAACGAAAATACCCACAGGCAGTTTGCACACGAGGATGAACATTGACTATAAAATCAGTGCTAAATGAAGTGATATTGCTCCACTTTTAACCTAAGTGCACAAAGGCCCAAAATCCCGAGTACACGTGTAAATCCCAAACAAGATATGAATCCTTCGGGGGAAAACTGTCACACAGTCTAAAAAATCGTATATATATGAACTTTTGAATAGGATTTCTTTAAGTAAATCTGATGAGTTTTTATATCGAGTCAGGGACTAAACAGATCAGCTTTCTTTATCTTCGAGGTATGATGCCATCGAGTGATTTCAGGAAACCAATATTAGCAAGTGCTTTGACTTTGGCACACACACACACACACACACACACACAGAGAGAGGCTTATACAACATTGTCGTTATTCCCGTTGTTGTAGTCACTATTTCTCAATGTGTGTCCGTCTATGTGTTTGACTGTTTTCTCTCTTTAATTTCTCTCTCCCTCTCTCTCTCTCGAGCTCTCAACATGATACATGTTCCCCTGAAGTCAAAGACCACAATATCAAAATACCAGAGATCAATACCAGCTATCACACCGGCACCCCTCTACATTCCTTCACACCCACTTTACACAAACTACCCACGACCTCGCTGATACGGGTAATACCCGCTAAACGCCAGGGAGGGATCTCCACGAGCAGCTCAGATAACAGGATCGTGCGTAACTATTCACAGTTACCTCCAGACGCGACAATAAAGCATACGCTTCATGGCTGCCCATTATATTGTTGAGTTCAGACGTTTGTTTTAAACATAAGTTTATTTTAACAAGGGTTACAATCATGACATGTATACAAAGTTCACAGAAACAGCAACAAGCTAGAAGCTTATAGTGGTGTTCCTGCATGACAGTACAACATAAGGCGGTAACGGCTGAAAAATTTGTCTCAATAAACCAAATCTATTAATAACGTAATGAACGTTGCATAATGATTATAAAGAAAGACAGTAAAGGAAGGAAGGAGGGAAAGAAGATGAATAAAAGAAGAGGGATGGGTAGGAGATGTGCAGAAGTTAAAGTTGTTGTCCGGCTTGTAGAGCATTTATTCTGACTTGCCCAAAGCGGCCTGAACGTTCAATGAACGAGTGTACGGTGGAACAAATTTTCCTGTTCAAATCTGTGGAATACTGTCTGTCTCCGTTTAAAAGGTGGGGGAGGTGAATTGTGTGATTAGGGAGGGTATGTATAGTTTCTTGACGTGCTTCGCGATAATTTGGACAATCGAATATGAAGTGTTGTACGGATTCGGACGGGAATCCACAGTCACAAGACGTTTGTTGTCCGGGACTTGTAAGACTGAGATAGACGGGCAAAGAACCACTCGCATGCACATAAACACGACCTGACATAAACGGATGATAGTGTTGTGACAAAAGAGCGACACTCTTTGCATGCTTTCACACAACGTGTTGAATCAGCTGGACAGGTATCTGGCTGTTTTGGGTCATCTTTTACTCTCTGGTCAAACAATACTTAAAACAATCTTTTCTTTTGAGATGAGGAGGGTAGAGAAAGGAGAGAATAATTTTGGGCTGAAGGACTTACTTTGTTTTTCCGAAAGTAAAATGTCGATAAACGGTGGAGAGCGAAGCTGAATAGAACTGAGAAGCAAGAACAAGTCGCGTAAGGCGAAATTACTACATTTAGTCAAGCTGTGGAACTCACAGAATGAAACTGAACGTAGTCCGCCGCTAGTGCAAAAGGCAGTGAAAGTGACGAGCCTGTTTGGCGCGGTAGCGATTGCGCTGTGCTTCATAGCACGCTTTACTGTACCTCTCTTCGTTTTAACTTTCTGAGCGTGTTTTTAATCGAAACATATCATATCTATATGTTTTTAGAATCAGGAACCGACAAGGAATAAGATGAAATAGTTTTTAAAACGATTTCGGAAATTTAATTTTGATCATAATTTTTATATTTTTAATTTTCAGAGCTTGTTTTTAATCCAAATATAACATATTTATATGTTTTTGGAATCAGAACATGATAAAGAATAAGATGAACGTAAATTTGGATCGTTTTATAAAAATAATTTTTTTTTTACAATTTTCAGATTTTTAATGACCAAAGTCATCAATTAATTTTTAAGCCACCAAACTGAAATGCAATACCGAAGTCCGGCCTTCGTCGAAGATTGCTTGGCCAAAATTTCAATCAATTTGATTGGAAAATGAGGGTGTGACAGTGCCGCCTCAACTTTTACAAAAAGCCGGATATGACGTCATCAAAGGTATTTATCGAAAAAAAGAAAAAAATGTCCGGGGATATCATTCCCAGAAACTCTCATGTCAAATTTCATAAAGATCGGTCCAGTAGTTTGGTCTGAATCGCTCTACACACACACACAGACAGACAGACAGACACACACACACATACATAAGCCACAACCCTCGTCTCGATTCCCCCTCTACGTTAAAACATTTAGTCAAAACTTGACTAAATATAAAAACACCAACCAAACAACCAACAGCAAAAATCGCTCACACAAAATCAAAATAAACACAAAAACAAATATTCAGCAAACTTTTCCAACCGATGAACTGAATTACTGTTTTTCTTTCTTTGTACATCATGTCCCTGTGTCTCAAGTTCGTGAGATAAAAGAGTATGAATCCATGCTATGACCTGAATGGAGGTTCACTCAAACAAATCTCCCGAGTACCTTATTTTAACCTTAAAGCTTTACTTAGCGCTTAAGACAACTCGAAATCCCCTTTGTCACATTAAGCAGGTGAAACAAAAATGAACTAAAGACGAGTCGGAAGTTTGAAAGTCGTTAGCATTTTCTTTTTCTTGTTTTGTTGTTGTTGACTTTATGTCTGCGTGTGTGTGTGTATGTGTGTGTGTATGTGTGTGTGCGTGCGCGAGTGTATGTGCGTGCGTGCGTGCGTGCGTGCGTGCGTATGTGTGTGTGTGCGTGCGTGCGTGCGTGCCTATGTGTATATGGAGATATAATTATGCTCGTGCGTGAAAACGTGAGACAGTTACACCAGCTTATCTTATCAGCGTGGGAAGATGATTACATAAGCTTCTTATTTTGCAGCACATTATTTCCATCTGTGACTGTCGTTAACAGTCAATAACAGTGTTAACAGAGAGAGACAACGCGCACAGGTACCATCGGTCTCGTGTAAACCACTACAGATCTTTTCCAGCTTGTTACAGGGGACAAGAGCATCCTTCCACTTGGTCACATTCCAAAACCCAACAGCCTTTGCCTCTTTCTGTTCAAGAAGGGAATGTTTTTATTTGTTTTTGATTTTGTTTTTTGGCTCACGTAAGTGTAGCCTATGCGATGCTAACTTTTGTCTGTCTGTGCGTGCGTGCGTGCGTGCGTGCGTGCGTGCGTGCGTATGTATGTGTGTATGTCTGTGGTAGAAACTTTAACATTTGAAGACGTCATATTACATTGACGTCACATTATGACGTACGAGGGTTAGACGTCACGCGATGGAATTACTGAAAGTCTCGGTGATTGTTATTTTGAGCGGGCCGAGACTATTTGGCAGTCGTGTCCATGTAAGTAGGCTACATGCAGACAGACAGATCTAGATCTAGTGTCTCGCTTTCTTGCACAGTTTCACCTATGCTCTTTCTGTGTGTGTGTGTGTGTGTGTGTGTGTGTGTGTGTGTGTGTGTGTGTGTGTGTGTGTGTGTGTGTGTGTGTGTGTGTGTGTGTGTGTGTGTGTGTGTGTGTGTGTGTGTGTGTACTGTGTGTGTGTATGTGTGACGGAGTGATTGAGTTTGTGTTACTGTTTGTCGATTTCTTACGTGAGCCTTGAAGGCTTCGCCTCTTGTCTGAATTGCTTTTGTAATTGACACTAGCGGCAGTCTGCAAAATCAATTCATTACAGAATCCTCACGCTGCAGCCTCTATATTTACTTTAAGTATGAGTTCAAGTAAAATGATAATTTTATCCTCAGTGAAAGCCTAAACAGATCAGTAACGGTAAACTTAATCGTTTGCACGAGAATGAATGTACCTTTGAAAATGTACATGATGTGCAACCTACAGCAAGTGCCCCTGGCCTGTGTGTGAGAACGCCAACCAGTGTAGTCATGTCACGTACTCAGATTGTCACAGGGAATTACGTTCGTTTAGTTGCTTTGCCTGTCAAACCTGTACCACTGTAAGTCAAGGCTGCATTCACTGGCTGACTGTCGTTTAAGCCTGTCTTACACTGTGCCGAATATCCTTACGAATATAAAAATGTTGTATTCGAAAAAGAGACGAATGGACAGGAAAAAACTGAAAAAAATCGAAGGCTTACGAATCCTTGCGAATGTCATACGAATGGTTGCGACTGCTTGCGAATGTCTACCGATCATTGCGATTGTATACGAATCCATATACGGATCTATTACGAACGTTGCGAGTGGTCTTGCGAGTGTGGCGAGTGCTTGCAAACATTTATTTTTACGAATAAAACGAGTACCGGTATGCAATTCGCATTGTTCGTAATGTTGCTCTTACACTCTGGCGAATTGCCCTTGCGAATAGAATTCGCCAATAACTCGTAATGATCGGGACAAGGTCGCAAGACATTCGTAAATGTTCTTAACCATTCGCCACCATTCGTCTCTTTTTGCGAACATTAGCAACATATGCTCCTAATATTCGCAAGGAAGTCATATTCTGAATGTTTCGCAACGTACTCGTAAGTAAACCATTCGTAATCATCGTAAAGGTATGCGTAGCGCTCGCAAGCATTCGTAAGGATTTTATTCGTGCACATTTTGCCAACATCTTGCGAATGATTGCGAATTCATTACGAATTTCTCAGGAATGTTTTGACCATTTCTTCCCAATTCATAAGAATTTTGCGAAAGCCTTGCGAATGCTTGCGAGTGACTGCAATTGCTTGCGAATGTTTTAAAAACAGTAAGAATATCTTGCAAACGTCTTGCAACTAAACGGCGATTTTGATGCGTATGTATTCTCAATGATCGGTACACATTCGCAAGCACTCACAACCATTCGTAAGACATTCGCAAGGATTGGTAAGGCTTCCAATGTTCTATATTATTCATGTCCATGTGTCTATTTTTTTGCCGAATACAACATGTTCATATTCGCAAGGATATTCGGCACAATGTAAAGACAGGCATAACGAATGGTTGTGAATGGCTTGCTAGCGCCACGAATACATTGCGATGATTACAAATTTCTTGCGAGTACTAACGAGTACGTTGCGAAAAAAAATAGCAATATGACTTCCTTGCGAATATTAGGAGCAAGTTGCTATATTCAAAACAAGAGACGAATTGTAAGGAATAGTTAAGAACATTTACGAAAGTCTTGCGACCATGTCCCGATCATTGTGAATTATTGGAAAATGCTATTCGCAAGGGCAATTCGGCACAGTGTAAGAGTAGCTTTACAGCCTCTGCCTCTCTAGCTCTACCTGTGTGGTTTGGTCGTCACTTGTTTGGTCAGTGTTCAACCGGTGTCCCCCGCCAAAGAGGTTGGACTTGCAGGTCAGGTCCGGTGTGGTGTGTCAGTGTGTGTGTTTGTGTGTGTGTTTGTATGTCTGTACGTTTGTGTGTGTGTGTGTGTGTGTGTGTTTGTGTGTGTGTGTGTGTGTGTGTGTGTGTGTGTGTGTGTGTGTGTGTGTGTGTGTGTGTGTGTGTGTGTGTGTGTGTGTGTGTGTGAGTGTTTGTGTGCAAACTGCGTTCCTGCGTGGGGGAAGAAATTGGGGACAGTTTGAAGTGTATTTCAAAAACTCCTATCAGGTGTTCATGTCCAACTCGAACACTCAGCCATCTACCAGCGGACTTTACTGCCAACAAAATAAGGACACCAGAATCTCCCCCTAACCCCCCCCCCCCACCCCAAAGTAAAAAAAGTTAAAACAAAGTGTCAAGCTGCCCCTGGTTTTAGGGTTAGGTCCGTGCAGGTCTGACCTACCGGCCAGCTTACCTAGGTGAGGGAGAGAACAAATTTGCCCAATGGTTTAGGACGGAGGTGTTGTGGCGAGGCCGTGTTTGCTTCCAAAGGGACCAGGTTCTTTCGGACAGGGGGCTTGGCAGTTGTCATCGCTGGTAGGTAGCCACCGGGCTCATTAGATGTCCGTGGAAAAGGCAGGAGAATAGAGGGGGTGATGGTGATGCGGATGGGGGTGGGTAGAATTGTTTTAGTTGGGAGAGTGACCAATGAGATGGGAAGGACTTTGATCAACTATAGTTGAATATTTGTTATGAGCAAGTCAGTTTATGGTGAATATGACATATATCTTGTTGCGAAGGATGTGTACCCGACTGCGTTAAGTTCATACCTCCGGCGTCAGTCAGCCTGTGTTCAGACTGTTTTCGTTGTTTTTTCTCTGTCTGTCTGTCAGTCTGTCACACACACACACACACACACACACACACACACACACACACACACACACACACACACACACACACACACACACACACGCCAGAACACACACGCATGCACGCGCGTGCACACACACACACACACACACACACACACACACACACACACACACACACGCACGCACGCACGCATGCACACACACACACACACACGCACACACACACACACACACACACACGCACACACACACACACACACACGCACGCACGCACGCATGCACGCGCGTGCACACACACACACACACACACACACACACATTCAGGTTAAGGCAAGTAGACACTTTAGTCAGCTCAGTTACAACAGTCAGATTGTGTCAACAAGCCTCGCAGTTCAAGCATGTCTTCCACCAGTCTCCAAAGAACGCCAAACTGAAATGATGAGGGGACAGAATCACACGGGGTGGCCACGGAAGTTCTTTGTACCGGCATCTCCTCCCACTATTAAGCAGGTCAGATTTTTATAACAAGCCCGAGGACCCGACAATAATAACATATTGGGTGTTTACGAGGGAACATCAACGGATGAAGGGTCCACAGAACGGTCAGTGGCGAAAGACTGAAGTCCAGTTGTCAAGGATCCAGTGGGGTCTCAGCGGGTCGTCTGGACTCCTGCTTTGTCCAAGGAATAGAAGGACACTGGTGGTAAATTCGTCTGAAGGAATACGAGACGTCTGAATTGGTTATTTCGGTGACACAGAGAAAGTTTTGACAAGCTGACTGTAGCTCTCTTTACGGGATCCAGACGATAAGGACCGGTATTCATGGCTATTCTGTGACTCAGATAGATTGACATTGAAAGTATGATGAAATATTGTTTACATTGCCCACGACACTCCACGATAGCAGTGTAGACGGCGAGTCCCATGTCGTAGACTACAGTGTAGACTTTTCTCATTCTTATGTGATAACCTTTGTTCGATAGTCAAAGTTGGTGACTGCGTAATGTGTATGGGTAGGAAACTGAAATAAACATTAGCAGGCGATAGTAAGTTGTCTTGTGCTTGGGACGGGTATAATTTATAAACAACCCGAAGAAACACCTAGCCACCACGAAACCAAAACCAGACCTCTATATAATTACCTTGGACAGAACCGTTATCTTGAAACAGCGGAAACAGGCAGACATTGGTATTGCTAAATGGCTATTTCCGAAGAGCAACAGCTTAAAACAGTAGTCAAGGCTTGATTAAATTTAAACTGCCCTTTGCAATTGTTGTATTTACCCCATTAAATTCACGCCCACCCACCCGTACCCTTATCCCCAACCTCTCTACTCATTTGACTCGATCGAAAGATATTATGAATAGCGAAATAAATAAAGAAAACGGACAGGCCATTAATTGCTGCTTTCTTTGTCTGCGGTGTCAGGGGCAAGAAACCAGATGCTCTCAACTATGACGGCTTACTAGCGCCAAAACCTGGGGTTACCCATTATCACGTGATAATTACTAATTAACGCTGTCAGTTACTGTTTTCACTCGTTAGTTACTAATTTTCACGGGATAATTAGTAATTTTGACGTGAAAATGACAAATATTTAGTTTTGGCACTAGCAATCCGTCAGGAAGTGAGCCAAAACTAAAAATGAGTAATAAACAGGTGAAAGTTAGTAATTTTCCCGGGAAAATTAGTAATTAACACGTGAAAATGGTAATTATCAAGGGGAAATTACTAATTTTCCCTTGATGATTACAATGATGAGGTTTTGGCACTAGTAAGCCCTATGACGGCTTACTAGTGCCAAAACCTGGGGTTATCCATTATCACGTGATAATTACTAATTAACGCTGTCAGTTACTGTTTTCACCTGTTAGTTACTCCTTTTCACGAGAAAATGCTAATTTTTAGTTTTGGCACTAGCAATCCGTCAGGAAGTGAGCCAAAACTAAAAATTAGTGTGTCGTCTTTATATTGGTGAGTACAGTAATCCTTTGTTTTTTTTAACTTTGTTCATCTTACCACAGTCACTTCGTTGTTTAGATTTTAAAAATTGGTAATTAACAGGTGAAAGTTAGTAATTATTCCGGGAAAATTAGTAATAAACACGCGAAAATGGTAATTATCAAAGGAAAATTCCTAATTTTCCCTTGATAATTACAATTATGAGGTTTTGGCACTAGTAAGCGGCGCCACTCAATGATAATAATTTTCTTCTCGGATGGCATGGATTTTCTTCTCCAGTGCTGATGGGTAGTCTGACACCTTGTGTTGCTTTTGTTGATGAAGGCAGGGTTCCCCACAGGACCTGTTGATGCCTCCCTTGGCCACTTTGCTCCCGTCAAATGCAGCGGTTTGTAAACGGTAAAGGCTTGGGTGAACTGAACGTATCTGTTGACAGCACAGCATGTTCTTCGCGGGGTGTCAGTCGACTTCTCCGGGTAATCAGTCTTTCCTCTGACCATTATGACCTGTTGGGGTAGGGCGGTGGACACTTTCATGACATAAAAACACGGGGAAATCCCACGATAGTTCAGAAGAGACAGCGAGTAAGATTTGCAATAGAAACTTGGTGAAAAGCCTGTGAACCTCGCATTATAAAGTCGTCAAGACTCACCGCCACTCGGTTTGATTTACAACTTGACACAACATTTGAACACCATGGTGCAATACTTTTGTGAAGGAGCGGAAGCCGCGTAGAACTTGTCATATGACACGCGGGACCTGCCCATAATTTGTTTACGACGGAAGTAGGCCCTTGAACATTTGAGAAAGAGCACCGACTGGAATACGTAACTGGTTTTTAATGCACGGGACTATGATATTAAACGAATAGATGAAATAAGCAGAACGGTGCTTCGTGTTTAGTTTTGCGATTAAAATCTTGCTTGTTATTGAAGGTAAGGCATTCTGGGCCAACATTAAGTATGGAAGATGATCGTGGTAAAATAAATTGATTTTTACATTCAGTCAATATTTTATTGTGGGTTCTGTTTTGACCTTTTGAAAGACAGATGGACAGAATGTGTTCATACCCACGTAAGCGTTTATTTCTTCTTCTTCGGCACATTTAACACCATCATATCCCCCCCCCCTCCCACACACTTGTTCCAATATTGGCCACATAAATGATAGGATGACGTACAACTCCATCAATGGTCCTTTCGGTATCTTTTGTTAAATGTATGTATTGTTTGTTTGTTTGTTTGTTTGTTTATTTGTTGCTTAACGTCCAGCCGACTACGCAGAGCCATATCAGGACGAGGAAGGGGGGGATGAAGGGGGCCACTTGTCAAGCGATTCCTGTTTACAAATGCACTAACCCATTACTTGTGTCCCAGCAGGCTTTAGTAAAACTAAATTAATACCTACTGGAAGATTACCAGTTTCCAGTATGTTAAAATAGGCTTAACCTATCTACTGCTGGACTTACATCAGAACACTAACAGATTAAACTATACATGAATCGCGAGACAAGCGGCAAGAGAAGAGATTTTTGGAAAAAATACAGGTGAATGAGAAAGAAGGCAGAAAAAAGAAAATTCATGAAGAAAAAGAGAGCATGACAGGAAAGAGGAACCAAAAATCTACCTAACAGCAAACTAGAAAGCTCCTGCGGTTCCAAAAACAGGAGGGGCCTTTAATTTCATAACCGCAGTGCCCCACTGCGGGAAATGTATGTATTATTAAGTTTGCATGTCTGTATAAGTCCACATAAATATGCCCGAAATTGAGTTACGCCAGCAACGGTAAAGAAAACAAATAGCAACCAACAGACTAGAACAGTAAGGACGAACATTGTTCGCTATCTTACGAAGTTAAGTATACTCGGAATGTGAGGTATCACGTTCTGAGTGTTGTTGTGTGTGTATCGTTTGCTCATTAAAATTCAGTGCTTCAAAGCCAAGGGTCCTTCTGTCGCAAAACTTCTGTGGTGTGTATCAATTCATTGGCTGATATGTTCTCTGTGTGTGTGTGTGTGTGTGTGTGTGTGATCGTGCGTGCGTGCGTGCGTGCGTGCGTACGTGCGTGCGTGCATGCGTGCGTGTGCGTGCGTGCGTGCGTGTCTGTGTGTACGTGTATATAGATTTAAGCAAAAAAACATTCAACGATCCGTCAATACCTTGCCCTGAGGAGATCTTTAAAGAATCAAAACATCTCGTCACAACGACGAAAAAAACAATTACCAAAAGAGAAAGGGCAGAAACTTATACAAAGTGTCGTTAAAAAATCCAAAAAGGCCCAAGGGCCATCAACCACTCTATCATCTCGCTGACATCAAAGAACAGCTCGCTGTCTTCTGCTAAGATCAAGGTACAGGTATGTCATAAGGGGCTGTTTTGAGCGTGTATTTTGTCAACACCGGTATTCATTTACAGCTTGTTAGCGAAAAAGCTGCATGCCCACCAGAAGCGGGCGTTTTAGCTGTACGCCTACAAAACAGATAGTGTTACTGAGTGCATTCCTTTGAAACTAAACACCGTATGAACTACAGAACTATTAGAGATACGAACGTGCATTTTGTCAAGACAGGTATTCCTTTACAGGTGTTTTTATTATTATTATTATTTTCTTTTTTTAGCGAAGACACTCGTTTGCATACCGCAACACGGTGGCCTAGTGGTAAGGCGTCCGCCCAGTGAGCGGGAGGTCGTGGGTTCGAACCACGGGTCACACCTAAGACTTTAAAATTGGCAATCTAGTGGCTGCTCCGCCTGGCGTCTGGTATTATGGGGTTAGTGCTAGGACTGGTTGGTCCGGTGTCAGAATAATGTGAATGGGTGAGACATGAAGCCTGTGCTGCGACTTCTGTCTTCTGTGTGGCGCACATTAAATGTCAAAGCAGCACCGCCCTGATATCACCCTTCGTGGTGGACTGGGCGTTAAGCAAACAAACAAACAAACTCGTCTGCATTGCAAAACGCGGTGTTTTAGCTATACGCCTACAAACCCGAAAGTGGGCGTTACATGTTACTGAATTCCTTTGAAACCAAAGAGATCATGCTGTGCATAACTGTTACGTGCATTGTGTCAACACAAAAACGCTGCCTACCGGAAACCTTCGTTTTGGTCGTGTGTCCACATAACAGAACGTGAGCGTTGCATGCTGCTGCATTCCTTTGAAACCAAACAGTTTGTGTACAGCAGAAATGTTAGAGTCGTCGCGTTTTCTAATTAACAGAGGAAAAGTACAGATAGGGTGTTAAAACAGCACCCTTGTGAATTTGTAATCTTGTTTTATTAATTTTTGGCAAAATAGTAAAAAAAAAAAACAAACCCAGAATTAAAAAAAAAACAAGTCGCGTAAGGCGAAATTACTACATTTTGTCAAGCTGTGGAACTCACAGAATGAAACTGAACGTAGTCCGCCGCTAGTGCAAAAGGCAGTGAAAGTGACTAGCCTGTTTGGCGCGGTAGCGGTTGCGCTGTGCTTCATAGCACGCTTTACTGTACCTCTCTTCGTTTTAACTTTCTGAGCGTGTTTTTAATCCAAACATATCATATCTATATGTTTTTAGAATCAGGAACCGACAAGGAATAAGATGAAATAGTTTTTAAAACGATTTCGGAAATTTAATTTTAATCATAATTTTTATATTTTTAATTTTCAGAGCTTGTTTTTAATCCGAATATAACATATTTATATGTTTTTGGAATCAGAACATGATGAAGAATAAAATAAAAGTAATTTTGGGTCGTTTTATATAAAAAAAGGTTTTAATTACAATTTTCAGATTTTTAATGACCACAGTCATTAATTAATTTTTAAGCCACCAAGCTGAAATGCAATACCGAAGTCCGGCCTTCGTCGAAGATTGCTTTACAAAAATTTCAATCAATTTGATTGAAAAATGAGGGTGTGACAGTGCCGCCTCAACTTTTACAAAAAGCCGGATATGATGTCATCAAAAGTATTTATCGAAAAAAAGAAAAAAAACGTCCGGGGATATCATTCCCAGGAACTCTCATGTCAAATTTCATAAAGATCGGTCCAGTAGTTTGGTCTGAATCGCTCTACACACACACACAGACAGACAGACACACACACACACACACACACACACACACACACACACACACACACACACACACACACACACACACACACACACACACACACACACACATACACCACAACCCTCGTCTCGATTCCCCCCTCTACGTTAAAACATTTAGTCAAAACTTGACTAAATGTAAAAAGGAAAGAAGAACAAGACTCAAAAATGAGAGAAAAACAACCGATGTCTGAAACAACGAGCGAGTTTGATCTAAACTGGTTGCTCAAACATTCATTCAGTGAAAAATATGTCCAAGCTGTCATCCACGAAGATGCCTCCACCAAGACAACACATGCGTTCGAGTGGCATCAGAGCATGAAGTGAAAAGATCTATTGTCGTATGGATTGAAATAAAGAGGCATGGCAAACAGCTTTTATTACCACTAAATGTTTATCAAGTCTTTGCCATTTTCATAACCACCTGTTGCACTGCCACTGACAATCAATATTTTTTCACGAGTGCGTGTATTGTCTATCCTTCGTCCTTATTGGGGAAACACTGTGTTAGGCCTGAATAGAATACATGATCATGTGTAAGCTGGCTAATGGGAAACAGTTTCACATCAGAGCAAAATGACACATTCTATATAAAGGACTCAAAACAGCTTGAACACGAAAACGCTGGTAACAAATCGCAAGCAGAAGTTGAGAAAAACATTCTACACTACAATTGGATGGTTAACACAACGCACTACACATATATTATACAGTAAACACAACGGTGCAATTGTGTGTTTCCCTTTGAAATGCTTAGTGTGAGAAAGAGAGGTTGTCCTATTCCCTACCGAACGGAAGCAAACATTCACAAACAAAGCAATACCTTTCACGTGAAGTGAAAAAAGAATTGTAATGACAGACAAAGCGTTTATTTAAACAAACATTAAATAGACCTTCGACCAAAATGTGATGTTTAAACTCACAACCAAAGAACCAAGTAGAAGGATGCTCATTATTACCCTTTAAAAGCCTGGACAGGTCTTTAGGGCTGTACTCGATCGATAGTTTACGCAGGAAAAAAGTATCTACAAACAAATAGTGTTGGTTGTTCATTACAATGTTTGTTATTCACTCAGGTGCCACGATGTTAGTTCCACGTAACTCACTCGTTCTTGTTGCTCTCGTCGAACACATTTGGAGCGCTCACGACCCTTTGTTTCTCAGATGGAAAAGATCTTTAAGACGAGATCGAGGCGGAAGTAACCCGAGACCCATCCTTGCAAAGCAGTAACCCGAGACCCACAGTTGCAAAGCAGCAACGGCCGTAAACGACTTCCGGGACATGCGAAACAATACTCACTCTCGTTGCACATGTCGTGGACATTTAGAGCGCTTACGCCCGGGGTTTGTTTCTCAATGGTATTCTTTTAAGACAAAAGCAAGACGGAAGTAACAAGAGACCCACAGTTGCAAAGCAGCGACGGCCGTAAACGACTTCCGGGACGTGCAAAACGCTGCGAAAATTGGCCGATCGCCTCAAGGGTCGACTCCTCTACTCGTGCTGTTCGCGAAAAGAAACAATCGACACGAGCCGTGGCCGTCAATGATCGACAAGCATGGAGCAAACACTGCCGTACGTATCATTTCCCTAAAGCCAGAAAGAAATGGATCGATCTGTCACCCGATCGGCGAGACAGATAAGTAGCCTCTGACTGACTGTGCTGAGTCTGTATGTACAACGTCGGTTGATGGGGGAATCGATACGAGGGATTGATAGTTGTTTAATGCCTTGCAGGGTGTTTAAACGCGAGATCGTAAATATCTGGTAGTAGCTCAGCGGGTCCAATACTGGATCTCTTTCACAACGCTTGAAAGCATTTGGTCGCCGATCGAACTGAGCCGGGAGGGTAGATATCATTGCAGGAAAGGGTACTATGAGTAAACATGTGTTCAGACACACTAACAGAAGAAGAACAAAATCACCATTTGGGGGGAACATTTCAAAATGTATTGGTCGCTTCATATTGACATTGGATGTTAACCTTGAGATCGTACATATCTGTATATAAAAGAAAGATTAAAATATTTCTTTCTTTCTTTATTTAGTGTTTAACGTCGTTTTCAACCACGAAGGTTATATCGCGACGGGGAAAGGGGGGAGATGGGATAGAGCCACTTGTCAATTGTTTCTTGTTCACAAAAGCACTAATCAAAAATTTGCTCCAGGGGCTTGCAACGTAGTACAATATAATTATTACCTTACTGGGAGAATGCAAGTTTCCAGTACAAAGGACTTAACATTTCTTACATACTGCTTGACCAAAATCTCTACAAACATTGACTATATTCTATACAAGAAACACTTAACAAGGGTAAAAGGAGAAACAGAATCCGTTAGTCGCCTCTTACGACATGCTGGGGAGCATCGGGTAAATTCTTCCCCCTAACCCGCGGGGGGGATTAAAAGATGTGTAGGGGATCTTAGGAGAGAATGAAATGCGAACATACAGTATCATCCAGCTTCGCTAGGTAACCACTGACAATGTCGATTCGCAAAGGAAGACAATAGAAAGCCTTCCTTGATGCAAACCATGACTCAACGGTTGCGTTATCTATCTGCAAATGCAACAGATCGGTAACACTGACTGTAGTTTGGTGCCCACTGGCTAGAAAGAAAACAAGAACGAAGAAAAGATACAAAACAAAAGCGAAGACAGGAAAAAGAAGAAAACCTCAGATCCTAGAAATTGAGCGGCCTTCACCTTATACAGTTGTCCAAACACACACACACACACTCACACTCACACACACACACACACACACATCGCTGCAAATCAGCCATAAAATCCCTTTCTGCCCGACAGAGGCCTGGTCCGCTTGATGTGTGAAACAAAATGTAATCTCCACACCCGATTTTCCCCTGACTGTTCGGTCAGTACTTCTTCTCTCCGGTAATTACACCGTCAAGACAGTGTATCGTTGGCTAAAAGGCTGTCAGGGAGGTGCGAAAAGAACCGATTTACTGCGTGTTGACTACAGAATCGTCCTGATACAAAGCGACCCGAGCTAAGCCTACACACTTTACGGTGTAACCAGAAGCGAGATCAGAACAATACAGGGCTACTCTTCATTTGGGTTTGAAAATCATTGGTTAGATTTGACGCTTAAATGCACCATGAAGGAGTTGTATGGAAAGAAACATGTCGGTGTACTGAAGATTCATGCACTAAAGACCTAGCATATGTATGTGTCGTTTGAGTAGGAATGAATGATCTGAAGATCTGTATATAATACTAGATGAATACCCGCTTCGCCGGGTAGCCGGCTTCGCCGGGAAGAAGTAGAGCCGAATACCCGGCTTCGCCGGGTGAGTGGCGCACCGTACGCCGGCTTCGCCGGGTACCCGGCTTCGCCAGGTGAGTGGCGCACCGTACGCGATTGACGCCACACGAAGGAAGGGAGATAAACGCGCAAAACACTGGAGAAGATAGGGAGCGTTGTGGACAGTGACCTTCTAAAAATAGTAACGGGAATATGGATTGAGCGTTGTGGACAGTGACCTTCTAAAAATAGTAACGGGAATATGGATTGACGCCACACGAAGGAAGGGAGATAAACGCGCAAAACACTGGAGAAGATAAGGAAGAGTTACTGGGAATGGATGTAGTGGATCTACAGAAAAACCAAAATCGGTTCAGCGCTGCGCGCTGAGAGCACGTATTGAAAATTCTCATCGACCAGGTTGTGTCCGGGGTCTACCTGAATATGCCCACCAAATTTGAAGCAGATCCATCGAGAACTTTGGCCGTGCATCGCGAACACACAGACAGACACAAGTCGTATATATAGATAGATGTGTCGCTTTGCTAGGATTTCATGAACTAAAGACCTATATATGCCGTTTTGCTAAGAATTCATGAACTTAAGACCTATATAACAAGAGCGAACCAAACGACCTTCGGAAGAAAGTAGGTTACCTCTTTGAAAGAGGATTGGGCAAAGGCAGAGTATGCAATGTACAATGTACTACAAAACCTTTTCGCTCCCACGAAGTCCACAGTTAAAGACCCAGTCGTTTTCTACGGTCTGCGATTGATCGAGATCAAATAATATTATACGATCAGGCTTACATTATGAATAGTTGGCATTACGTTTGTCCAAGACTTTTGCCTTTGTCAATAAGGCGTCTTTCATTCAATTGGTTTTTCTGCGTCAATTGATATGTCAATGTAATAAACTGTTTGCTTCTGTCAATGGCCATTGTATTTTTAATGCCTCTTTTTCGCAGTGACTTCACAGAACATGTGGAACAAAATGCTGTATCGAGCTCTGCGCTTTGAGTAACAAAGAAACACCAGTAACAAAGAAACACCAGTAACAACATATCACGCCAGAGGGTCGCATGAATGAAATGTTTAATATCACCGAAAACTATATTTGACGTAACCCTTTTACATTTTTGACAGATTGCAATAAGATATTTTTTCTTGCAGCAATTATTGTAAACAAATTTCCCAAAACGTATGACTTAAATCTGTCCTGTACGAACAAACATCGAAAAATTCTATTCTTCACAAATCAAGCGCTCGTTGCAGCCAAAGTTGACACTTGGGGGTTGTGTAGAGGTAGGGTGGACCAAAGGAGACTTTTTTTTGCTGATACGGCGAAATGGAAAGCAGAGGAACATTGTCAGCATGTCAGCTTAGAACAATGACTTTAAATCAAAACGTTCAAAATGGACTCTCGCGCAACGGGATCAAATGTCACAGTGAAGGATACGTCACGCTCTTTACATATGTATACTACAGTCTAGAAACTATTGTATTGGAATAACCTATACCGTAATTAAAAAAACAAAAAACAAGTCGCGTAAGGCGAATTTACTACATTTAGTCAAGCTGTGGAACTCACAGAATGAAACTGAACGTAGTCCGCCGCTAGTGCAAAAGGCAGTGAAAGTGACGAGCCTGTTTGGCGCGGTAGCGATTGCGCTGTGCTTCATAGCACGCTTTACTGTACCTCTCTTCGTTTTAACTTTCTGAGCGTGTTTTTAATCCAAACATATCATATCTATATGTTTTTGGAATCAGGAACCGACAAGGAATAAGATGAAATAGTTTTTAAAACGATTTCGGAAATTTAATTTTGATCATAATTTTTATATTTTTAATTTTCAGAGCTTGTTTTTAATCCAAATATAACATATGTATATGTTTTTGGAATCAGAAAATGACGAAGAATAAGATGCACGTAAATTTGGATCGTTTTATTAAAAAAAAATGTTTTGTACAATTTTCAGGCTTTTAATGACCAAAGTTTTTAATTAATTTTTAAGTCACCAAGCTGAAATGCAATACTGAAGTCCGGCCTTCGTCGAAGATTGCTTGGCCAAAATTTCAATCAATTTGATTGAAAAATAAGGGTGTGACAGTACCGCCTCAACTTTTACAAAAAGCCGGATATGACGTCATCAAAGACATTTATCGAAAAAAAGAAAAAAAACATCCGGGGATATCATTCCCAGGAACTCTCATGTAAAATTTCATAAAGATTGGTCCAGTAGTTTAGTCTGAATCGCTCTACACACACACACACACACACACACACACACACACACACACACACACACACACACACACACACATACACCACACCCTCGTCTCGATTCCCCCCTCTATGTTAAAACATTTAGTCAAAACTTGACTAAATGTAAAAAGAAGATTTGTTTTAATCATGACAACACAGAATGTCACAGTCACTTTTATTTAATGTTGTCATAATTAAACGTTCCAATGACATACCGTACTTGGTTTTTTAATTCAGAATTTTGAAAAGTTGGCAGCCTATTTGGTGTTGGATTTCTACACTGCTATCACCGCGCTCAAATGACGCTGAGGGGCAGCAGTATTTCACTCATGTGCTGATCTCAGTTAACGTTTTAGTGTAGCATATTCTCGCGGGATATGACTGACAACATTGTCGATTCTCGGGTCGTAAAAAGGTCCCTCAAGTGTGATGCTAATTTGCTGACCACAGCAAATGAAGTTGAGAAATTGACATGGGCTTCGCCAGTATTCCCTTGATTTGCTGACCTCAGTTCTTCTTCTTGTCGTTCGCCTGCTGATCTCAGTTTACGTTTGATTATGTCACATCTTCGGTAAAGATATAGTTTCAAAGTTGTGGATGTTCCGGGTCGTCAAAAGATCTCTCCGTCGTAATTAATATTATGCGCACATGTGGATTGCTTACAACAACACTGTGCAGTGTAGGAACACGTTCCCAAGGCCTTTTTTTGGTTAACCCCGGGAAGGTCACATCACTGGATAAAACAACTGTACGATTCAAGGTTTTGTGTCACTTTCCGTTACAGCCACAACGGAGCAATCTAAAAATCATCTAAACATATTCGTCTAAAATCGTCTCTTGTCCATTTTTTTCTGATAAAAAACACACACAAAAACCAACACATTAGTTAGAGAGTACTGCCATATCATACTCTCCTGCTATCCACGTTTCCTGTCAAATTGTATTTCAAAACAAGAAAGAGAACAGGAGCACAAACAATTGGTTAGGTCTATTGCATACTGTCGTAACAAATAGCTGGACGATTCTACCATGCGCTTTGTTTTGGTCAATTTTCAAAATGTTCACTTTTTTTTTATATACATTCAGACAAAGCGGAAACAAGACAATTCCTAAACAAAAGGGTCATAGGTTCGTTTCGCTCGGGTGAATAGAACTATAGAGGGCAGTGTCCGTGTTACTGCCGGTGTAACACGAAATTTTTACTCCACGAAAAATTTACTTCGGAGTAGTTAGATAGCTCGTGTTAGGGTTAGGGTGGAATCATTTACTGTATTTGTTATTTATTCGTCAGGGGAGTAACATTTTTGACCGAAATGTTGACTCGAAACACACCTGTCGTGGGGAGTAATTTTCTCGTGTTATGGGGGAGTAATTTTTCGTTATGGGGGAGTAACTTTTTCGTGTTACACCGGCGTGAAATATTTTCGGACAGGTGGAGGCTACAGCGAAATGGACAAGAGAGAGAGAGAGAGAGAGAGAGAGAGAGAGAGAGAGAGAGAGAGAGAGAGAGAGAGACAGAGAGAGACAGAGAGAGAGAGAGACAGACAGACAGACAGCCAGCCAGACAGACAGCCAGAGAGAGAGAGGGAGAGAAACAGGGACTGAGAAAGCCAGAGAAACGTGTATGTCGACGCGTCAGCATGTCTGTACCTGTGGCTGTCTCCATGCGTTTATGCTATCTGTCTGTCTGCTATTATTTTTGGGATTGATCTTTTTGCTATCGGTGCCTTTTGCTTTTGCTGACTTGCACAGTTTCAAAGGTTCCTGTCCACACTACACACAAAATTGGCGCGTGCAAAATTTCAAGTCACATTTGATACTAACAAGTTTTAGTAATATTAACGAAAAGGAAGTATCATACGTTCACAACTGAACTGAAAAAAAATCGCGAAAACACAGGCAAAGAATAACCTTCCCCGCACGTCGATGAGGTAACCTCCACTGCCTAATTCCCATAACGTGCAACAACGACTTCAATCAACTTCTCGCAGTCACAGGGCCTGCTGCGAAAGCCATCAATATTACAGCTTCTCCGGTACCCAGCCTTCCTGTCCAAAGATCGATCCGAACAATCAATTAGCCCTGCACTGAGGTGATTCCGTATTCATCCGGTCGCACCCAGCGTTGCAAATGCCAAGAAGGCCACGAAAGCCTACAATTGGCAGAGCATCTTAAAACAGAAGCAGTTCCAAGTGGCTTTCAGGTAAGAAAAAAACCCCACATCACCCCCCCCAGTCAAACATAAATACAGTGACAGTTACAAACAGGTAAACGATGCACTGAGACCTTTTTGGGATCGTTTGGGGGCTCGTAATGGAAAGATGGTCGTTTTAAACCGGTGATCGGTTTCAACAGGTAATCGTAATTGCTAGAGAAAGGTCCATCTAGATAGTAGACTCAAATTGAATAGAACAGAAGATAAAAGACTAGAACAGAAGATAAAAGAATCGAACAGAAGATAAAAGAATCGAACAAAGTAAAATAACATACAATTACCAACATAAAAGTTTTCTCAAAGAAAGAATAATGTTGTACGTGTCTGTGTAGTTTTCTCTTTGTTGCAGTAGATGTGCGTCCGTACTGTCCGTAAAAACAATACGCATTAATATATTTGTACGTTTTCAGCTGAGTTCCAGCAGTTACCTTCTACCGGATTCAATGGGTAAAAGTCGGCAGCGTAAGAGAATGTTCACACGTGGCAACATGGCTCGGAAGTTTTGGTTTGATACAGATAAATCCCTTGCCTCAGCATTTCGAAATGTCGACAGTCGTGTTAATGGGCTGATGTACTAACAGTACAAAATTGTCAAACACGGTTATGTAACTGATGTGGCAAATACAGGGGAACTTCTTTAACACCTCCACAATCTGAGAAAATCAGGTTCCTTAAAGTAGATAGTCTTAAAATGGAGGTATATTCAGTCGTAGAGAGAGAGAGAGAGAGAGAGAGAGAGAGAGAGAGAGAGAGAGAGAGAGAGAGAGAGAGAGAGAGAGAGAGAGAGAGAGAGAAATAGATAGATAGAGAGTGAGACAGAGACAGAGAGAGAGAGACACACACAGAGAGAGAGAGAGAGAGAGAGAGAGAGAGAGAGAGAGAGAGAGAGAGAGAGAGAGAGGGGGGGAGAATGAGAGACAGAAAAAGAGAAAGAAAGATAGAGAGAGTGTGTGAGAGACAGAGTAACAAGCGAAAAGCTGACAGACAGTTAATCACGATTGGCTGACGCATACATTGGACCGTAATGCACAACGTATATAAACGCTTTTTTTTTTATTCGAACTATTCTAGTACTTAATGGCCATAAAGATGCCATTTTTTTTACGGCTTTTTACGATGTTCCAACAAACACGACAGCCTGCTCTACCTGTGTAGGCGATGAGAATAATAATTAAAAGTGCGTGAGTTTTTGTCTGATAGAGGCTACATAACTCTTAATTATTCATGGATACCTGGATAAGCTTTCCTGGTTTACAACCCTGGGGCCATTACACGACACTCCAAGCAAAGCAAAACGAGGAAACAGGTGGCAAGCGAAAATTTTTAATGTGCTGCAAGATAACACCACTTTACCATTAACTTTCGCACGGTAGTAAACGACGACATGCCCAGAGGACACGAGGACTGGTAATACCAGATCATTTTCCGATATTTGCTGTGTGGCCAAGCATACCGACTAAATATGCTATATCAATTTCAGAAGAAACATAAAGACAAGATACATCCGAATCTATTTAGTTTTGCACTTCTTGTCTTTAGATTGGCGATCTATCAAATTACCGTATTGCAATGGACAATAATACAATCTAGGGTTTAGTCTGTCTCAGTCACTACTATGGGTTCATTTAAATTGCCAAAACGTTTGCTTCTTTTGTACATTTTCGCGAATTTTTCATAATTTTTTAGCATCCATCAGTTTGACAGGGCCAAAAGGGGTTGCGCTTTCCTCTCACACTACAGAAAATTTAAGCGAATACAAGATCGAAAAAAGTGACAAATATTAAAATTACATCACTATGGATTGAAAATGAGCCTTGTCAAAAGGTAGAGTAAAACTGAGTCATCGACCACTTTCGACAGAGGTTCTACAACCATAGGCCGCTGAAACCCTGTTCCTATTTGCTGATCATATTTGCCAAGCCTTTGCACGACAGTTACTGAACTTGACACTTCTATTTGCCGTGCAAACTAGCACTTCTGCTTTCCCTCGAAAAAGCTCAGTCACAGTTACTATGTGAGACACCCTCGTATGCCGAAAATATCCTTTCCTATATATCGCTAGTTAAACAATCACACTCCACGGACATCTCGTAACTCAGTGCGTCTGTACATCATATGCAGAACAGACAAACAAAACAAGACAATAAAATGAAAAAGCCATGAAAACTTCATGAAACCTGCACCCCAACGTCCCTGGAAGCTGATTTATTGTAACGACAAAACATAAAACAGAATACAAAAACCTGGTAGCTGATTTATTGAAACGACAAAACATAAGGCAAAATACAAAAACTTCTGCCAGGGACGGCAAAATCAGAAAAAGCAGCAGCTAAGGTGGAGAGACTGTTTTACATCCATCTACGTCCGAACCTGAATGGTGAGAACAGGAACTCGATCCTCCACTACCCCCTAACGACACCCCCCCCCCTCCCTCTTCAACACACCTGCCTCCTCATTAGTGATTTTATTTTTAGCAGCGGAGGGACCGGTTCGGCGCCAGACAAGGAACACAACTAACAGAGGGAACAGGACTGTGACAAGAAAGATGTGGCGGAAGGGTTGAGGTGGGGGGGGGGGGGGGAGTGAGTGGAAGGAGGGAGCAGTCGTGAATGTCCACATAAAACAATTCGACACAGTTATTCGTGGGTCCATAGCTCCCTTTCTCGCAATGTTTGCCCGAGTTCCATGTTGGGATTGTGTTTTTTCTCTTCTGATTCAATCCTGACAATTTCGCCGGTGATGACCGGCGGCGTAACACAAAGACGCGCACGCACGCACACACAAAGACTCGATGCAAACACACACACACACACACACACACACACACACTTACACACTTACACAAACGGACAAACAAACAGGCATACATACAGGTTTGCTATTAAACACTCAGTAAGACGACAAAACAACTTCAGTTAAGTACACAACCGCAGTACTGCAGAAATGTTTTCAAAATTGCTACCTCAAAGCCAACAACGGACGTATGGAATTACACATTCAACGCATACCCCGTAGTACAGACTGTCAAGTGTGACTGCATCCCCTGTAGAGAGCCATTAAATTAAAATCATCCGTCAACAGTGTCAGGGGAACTTGTGAAATATGAACCTACGGCGTTTGTCCCTTTGAAACGCTGGAGGCATAGCCACTGACAATAATATGTATGCATACTTATGTTGTTTGGTGGAAATAAGTATGGCGCTAGAATGCCTGTTTTGTATACATATTGCCAGGGGAAAACAGCAGTAGAAATGTTGATACAAATGCGATGTTTTTTTCATTTATTTAGCTCGGTTTTGGTGTGGATGCGTTGGTTGATTTAAATATTGCCGAGTTAGATCTTCGTACAAATGTTAACATCATAGGCTCTATTCCAAAACTGCGTTTGTTTATCTCAATGATGTCGCCTTTGTAACACTCTCCAGAAAGAAATATAAGAAATCAAACCATTGAAAACAGGTCTCTCCTCTTCTGTGGATAGAAAGTAGTCTGAGGTCAAGGCAGATCACGCTCGCAACATTTAGCCAACATGTGCAAACATCTTTACAAATTTATTTATAAGAAGAAAAAAGAAAAAAATCAAAAACACTAAAGAAGGTAAATTAAAACCAGACTAAGGCCACACTAAGGTCTTATTTACTGCAGTAAAATGTCAAGTACCCGAACTAACATTTACCCGAGTCTGCCTCCTTTTAACCCCTTTTAGAACGGGTAGTTTGTGTACCCGTGAGCGCGAATGCTATTTGCTCAACCCAGTCTCGAGATTGAGTAAAATGCTGAAGGTACACTGCACATAAATGGTTCACTGGAGGAGGCACGGTTTGATGACTCATCACTGATGATGCGGACACTCAAGTGTACCCCTATAGCTTTCAATAAGTGCAGAAATAGATTTGTATTAGCTTACGTTTTTCTTTTCGTCACATAAGCAATGTTGGTGTCTTGTGTAGATATGATATAAGAATTGTCTAGATATGATATAAGAATAGTCTCTGCGGATAAGAATATATCTTAATCTTATTCTGATGATGTGGACACTGAAGTATACCACTATATAGCTTTCAATAAGTGCAGAAATAGATTTGTGTAAGCTGTACGGTTTTCTGTTCATATTGTACGTCCCATAAACTATTTTGGTGTCGTGTGTAGATACGAGATAAGAATAGTATCTGCGGATAAAAATATCTTATTCTTATCTTATTCTTATTCTGATGATGCGGACACAGAAGTGTACCACTATATAACTGTCAAAAAGTGCAGAAATAGATTTGTGTTGGCTTACGTTTTTCTTTCGTCCCATAAGCTATTTTGGTGTCTTGTGTAGATATGAGATAAGAATAGTATCTGCGGATAAAAATATCTTATTCTTATCTTATTCTTATTCTGATGATGTGGACACTGAAGTGTACCACTGTAGCTTTCAATACTAGCAGAAATAGATTTGTGTTAGCTTAAGTTTTTCTTTTCGTCCCATTAACTATTTTGGTGTCTTATGTAGATATGAGATAAGAATAGTATCTGCGGATAAGAAAATCTTATTCTTATCTTATTCTTATTCTGATGATGCGGACACAGAAGTGTACCACTATAGCTGTCAAAAAGTGCAGAAATAGATTTGTGTTAGCTTAAGTTTTTCTTTCGTCCCATAAGCTATTTTGGTGTCTTGTGTAGATATGAGATAACAATTGTATCTGCGGATAAGAATATCTTATTCCTATCTTCTTCCGATGATGTGGACACTGGAGTGTACCACTATAGCTTTCAATAAGTGCAGGTATAGATTTGTGTTAGCTGAAGATTTTCTTGTCACATTGTACGTCCCATAAACTATTTTGGTGACTTGTATAGATTATGAGATCAGAATAGCATCTGCGTGAATCATTTGCCTAGAGCTACAGGTATGATATATCCATCTCATCATCACATTCGATTCATCTCACATAAAGATCTATTGTTCTATTGTTGCTTTTATGTTTATGTGCCTGTTGACATGGAAGGAGGTCGGGATTACTTGAATCGCTCTCTGTCTTGTCTGTCTGTCTGTCTGTCAGCCTGCCTGCTTGCCTGTTTGTCTGCCTGACAGTCTGTCTCTCGAGGGGACAAAGATTATTGTCATCTCAAATGGCAAACGTAAACTGTACACAACAAAACAATCCAGTGCCAATAATATGGTAATGATTGGGCATATTTTCCAAATAATGTTTGATCCTTGATCCCATATAATTGTTTTCGTTCTTTTACACCCAGTTTTCTTCTGAAAGTTAACACTGTGCCCTGTCCCGTTTGTACGGTTTCTACTTGACACTTCACACCTTGGTAATCAGTGTTGGCTATTACACGATAAGTGAGACCCAATCCTTATTGCCCGCATGTGACTTGGATTATAGGTAGTACTCGTACGCTTGCGTTCTCTGCGTTCTGCTTTTCTGTGAACACAGGGTTAATGGAAATCCGACTATTGTAACGATGGTAGACAAACACACATACACACTTAAACACAAATATATATACGCACACAGAACCGAGAACACTATCTATCATAATCGTAATCATCAAGTGACATTCTCATAATTTCATAACACTGCTCTAATGTTCGACAACCAGACACATTACGACTCAGTGACATGTTCATGACTACCTAAATCTGCAATTTTTCCACAAGGGATTACTTGATGAATGTGTGTGAGTGTATTGCTAATCACATCTATCACGGCTTGTGCATCTGAGAGGGGTTCAGCACTAGCACTGACTGCCACATTCGGATTCAGTCTTACGTCCGGTCTACAAAGCCAGCCGAGTGTGACCAAGTTGTAATACATGTGTTGCATTAATCACTGCCAGTCACGCGACACAGTCATTGAAAACACGCCATATAAACAAACAAAACCAGTTACAAGAGAGCAGAAACTGAACGCACACACAAACACTCAAACACACACACACACACTCACACACACACACACACACACACACACACACACACACACACACACACACACACACACACACACACACACACACACACACACACACACACACACACACACACACACACTAAACTATGTCAATTATACTCATACAAACATATATATTCCAAACAAACACCTTCACTCCTTTCGCCTAATGACAACTACACTCATTCTACTGAAAAATACACAAGAGCTGCCGGTTATCTGACTCACAATGTAAATCTATGAATATGCAACTAGACTCAGCATCATCAATAGTTAAGCGAAATTCGATGAGACTGCACTGACTGTAGAGCAGCGAGCAAGTGTCCCACCAATTCATCTTCAAAACAGTCTCAAGTGAAAGCTATCTTGAGGAGACACGCCCACCTGTCTCCACCTAGACTGTTCAGGTAAACAAAACAGTACCGGCTGTTCAGTTTACCTTCGTTAATTTCTCGCCGGTATTTGACTATCCATAAGGAATAGAAGCGCACGTATTTGGGGACGCTAAGTGAAGACGTCTTATTGAATAGACCTTTTCGGTATCTGAGCAGCTCTCGCGAGACACGCTCTTTGTTATGCTTTGAACATCGCGAGAACTTCGAACCTTGGCTTGTGCAGCTCGCACGAGATCGCTGTACCGCATGCTTTGCTATGCTCTGAAGTTTGCGAGAGATTACGAGAGCTTGGAATACCGATAGGGTCTATTAATGAGAAGTAATCAAGCAGTACGTGGGAGTGTGTAAGCCAGGTAATATGCCACACCTGTGTGCGACCAGCCCCTGACTGAATCATCTGTGTTGATTTAACTGACTATATAGTACATATTTTACACACAAATATAAGCGTGTGGTGTCATTTGCCTTTCTACGAGGCTTCGTCATCATTCACATGCTGAATGACGAACAG